>NC_134486.1:379789338-379801838 GCF_040206685.1 Ascaphus truei | reverse complement strand
CCTACCCCAGCCGCCAAAGCTCCCTTACCCCCTCGCCGCTCCCTTCCCCCCCCGCCCGCTCCCTTACCCCCCCGCCCGCTCCCTTACCCCCCCCGCCCGCTCCCTTACCCCCCCGGCCGCCAACTCCCCAGCCGCTGGGGGGCCAAGCAGCCTCGGATCTGCGCCAGTCCCACTCTCCACCACCTCTCACTCCCGTTGTGTGTGTGTGTGTGTGTAGGGACATTTTACTCCTGCCAACAATTTGTGCCTCACTTCACCCCCCCTACCCCTGTCCTTCACCCCCCCTACCACTGCCCTTCTCCCCCCCTACCCCTGCCCTTCACCCCCCCTACCCTTCACCCCCCCTACCCCTGCCCTTCACCCCCCTCTACCCCTGCCCTTCACCCCCCTCTACCCCTGCCCTTCACCCCCCCTACTACCCCTGCTCTTCACCCCCCCTAACCCTGACCTTCACCCCCCCTACCCCTGCCCTTCACCCCCCCCACCCCTGCCCTTCACCCCCCCCCCCACGCCTGCCCTTTGACTGACGCACGCACACCCCCTGACTGACGCACTCACACACCCTGACTGACGCACGCACACACCCTGACTGACGCACGCACACACCCTGACTGACGCACGCACACACCCTGACTGACGCACGCACACACACTGACGCACGCACACACACACACACTGACTGATTGACGCACTGACTGACACACACACATACATACTGACGCACGCACACAACCCCTCACAGCCACACGCACATACACACAGACTGACGCGCGCACACACATACACACACACACACACACACACACACACACACACCCACTGACTGCTGCACACACACACACTGACTGCTGCACACACACACACTGACTGCTGCACACACACACACACACACACTGACACACACACACACACTGACACACACACACACACTGACTGACACACACAAACACTGACTGACACACACACACACACTGACTGACGCACGCGCGCACACACCCACACCCACACAGACTGATGCGCGCGCGCACACACACAATGAATGGTACACACACACACTGACACACACACACTGACACACACACATACACTGACACACACACACACACCCTGACACTGACACACACACACACACACTGACACACACACACACACTGACTGACGCACACACACACACACACACACACTGACTGACACACACACACACACACTGACTGACACACACACACACACTGACGCGCGCGCGCGCGCACACCCCTACACCCACACACACACACTGACTGAATGACTGAATGACTGACTGACGCACGCACGCACACACTGACTGACTGAGGCACACACACACGCTCACACTGACTGTGTGTGTGTGTGTGCATCAGTCTGTGTGTGTGTTTGTGTTTCTGCGTCACACTCACTGACGCGCGCGCGCACACACACTGACTGACTGACGCACACACACTGACTGACGCACACACACTGCATGAAGCTGTAAAGGAGGGAGGGGGGGAACTGGATTGATGTGAATGGGGGACAAACAGAGAGAGGGGGAGGGGTGAGGAGAGAGAGAGGAGCGGGAATATTACATCCCGGGCAACGCCGGGTCTCTCAGCTAGTATAAAATAAACGTAAAGAGAGGGTGCATACCATTCAATGATGGATACAAAAAAAGGAACAACAGGACAGTCACTCTTATACTCCCAGAAAGTGAATATATATATCATTTACGTGAATCACTATCCGTATTTGAAGTGTGTGTGTATATAAATATATATATATACATACAAATGAGCATACAGTAATATTTCCATTTGCTATTTGCCTTGCTATTGAGGGTTTTTGTCACTTTTTTACTCACATAACTTCACATATACATACATATATAATATATATATATATATATATATATATATATATATATATATGCAGTGGAAGTGTATTGTGTGTATTTACCTACACACTCACTCCACATTTCAGTAACATACATATACATCTAAATAATATTCACATATACACGTTTGCTATAAATGGAATTATTACAATTTTACATTATATACACGTGCAATGAATGGAATAAACACTGTAATAAGTTTGAAATCGCCTATCCGAGCTGCTATGCATGGCTGATCCCTTTTCTCCAGCTTCCTTGAATGTGCTATGAGGAAGATCATGTGACCAGAGGCTAGTGCACGTTTAGAGAGAGGGAGGGCAGTGCTGACAAAGGGGTGTGCCTGGGTTTGTGACAGGTCATGAAGGGGCAGTGCCTTAGCAAATGGCTGTTAAAATAGAATACAAGAAAATTGGTCTTTCAAAGTTGTTTTTTTAAAAACAGAAAATGCTAAAAGTATTATTTCTTACTACAGAACTGATTTATTAAAAAAAACACACATGCAGGATATAGACTGAACTGCAGCTTTAAATGTTACACAGCCATATGGCTCACAGCCAAAGTATCCTGCCTTAAGTATGCTAAAACACAGCCACATTAACTAATAATTAAGGGAGGGGTCTGCCTAATCAACAGACACACCATATTGTTAATTAAATTTTAGGATCTTGCAAATTGATAGTAGAATCCAGTTCACACATACCTGTTTGAAGAAATAAGTCAGAATGTTAGTCCAGATATTCAGAATGCATCCATGATTAAAGATATAGAAAGAAAACATCCAGGGATTATAACTCCAAGATTAACATAAAGAGATAAGAGACCAGTGTTAACTCTGTAAGTGCCAAATCTGGCTTTTTAAGGTGTTTTACACTGTTTCTTGTGTGTTTTAACGGTTTATTGCTTGTGATGTTACCTGTTGACTTGTGCCAGAATAAACACCTGCTGCTCTGCCTTGTGCTGTGATATTGGTGTTTGTCATCTGGTCTTCCGTGAGAGATGTCAATAGCCCCTTCGTAGTATATAGAAGTACCCACTTGGGGACAGACCTGTCAGTGCACGGGTGGGTTATACTAAAATCATTTTGCTGTTTCATCTGAGCTCCTGCATTTATGTCTTCTTGATGATGTTGTTACCAGCTCTTTTTTAAAACAGCTTGGCATTTTACAGTTCCTGTTTACTTAGTTCACTGGTTTATGATTCATGTCCATGTCTATTATACTGGGAAAGAGGCTTTATTAGAAGAGTTGTAGCCATTCTGTGTTAGTAGTTTGAATAGATGCCATTGCTGGGAAAACCAGAGCAGAAAATCCTATGTTCAATCTTGCCAATTATTCTACTGAACCAGATTAGGTCATCCAGGCAGTACTGGTCAGTACTCATTGGTATTTATGGCAGATACTTGCAGTTATTGTACTAACTGCACTTACTGTACAGTTACCATTGACTTGGATTAGCTGGAAAGTCTTTAAGCACTGGAAGGTGTCTTATAGCAAACAACTGGTTAGTAAATATACACTGTATCTATATTTTTTGTTTGTTTAAGTGTAAACAATAGATTTTACATTTTCCCATCTGATATACATGTGTTCTATAACATGACGGTGTATAGAATTATACATTACACATCACTTACTTGCTAAAAAAAAAAAAGACATTTTATACCCTTATGCTTTAACCAGGTCAGTATATTATGCTGGTTTTAACTTGATAATAATTAGTTCAGATAGGATCAACACTATAAAAGGCGGGAATTGCAGCAAAGCAGGAAATTGGAATGCAACATACAATATCACTAGAACAAAAGTGTGATGAGAAGATGCTTAGCATACACTGAAGTTAATGGAGTTCCATCAGTAATTGGCAGAGTGAAAACATTTGTAGGAGTAAGAGAGCGCCAGAGACAAGAGGGTTTAACATATGAGTGCACAGAAAGAGCTGTAGAATTATAGATTATAACGAGGTGACAAAAAGCAAGATTTAGCCAGAACATGAATGTAAAATGAAGAGAAGAGAGGGGCCAAATGTATGAAGCAATCTACTTTTGTAACTGTTTAGAATATATGGTACAGAGTACAGGATTAGGCAGAATTATGAGTAGCTCAGTATTATAACCATTACATTTTGTGTCATAGAGGTGGTAACTCATCAAGCGATAGTGTACAGAAAAAGAGGAGAGGTTTTAGAATAATGCCGTGAGATGCTGTATATTCTACTGTATGGTCACATGCTTGCCAACAGCCCTGATTTTATTGAGGCTGTGGCTTTAAATCACATTGTGTCCCATCAATTTGCAATCTCAGACTCTGTCTGGCTCTTTAGCTCCCCCGAGTGGAAGCTGAACTGCAAATTTGTAGACTTCCTATCTCTACACTGAGAGACAGGGAGACGTTTAATCTCCAGCTAGCAGGGTAACTGTAGGAGTTGCTGCATCAGGAGTCTGAGAACCAGTAACATCCTCCCTACATGGTAGGATTGGGTAGGTTGACAGGAAATGTAATGGGGCCCTGGTGGGGTATGAGAGACAGGGCATGAAAGAAAATGGAAAGTTAAAGGAGGTAGAGACTTTCTATGTTTCTGTTCACTACTAATTGACAGAGGATGAGGATGAGGATGTGCTGGCAAAAGAGACAGAGAAGGAACAATGAAAGGATTTGGAGAGGAAAGAGAATGGGGCTTATTGCAGATACCAAGAACAGGGGAATGGTAAACAGTTTTTAAATCCACAGAAAGATCAAGCAGAATAAAGGATTAATGACTTTGAGATTGAGCTACAATGAGATCTTTGGCTATGCTGGTAAGGAAAGTTTGCATTGGGTGAGCAGCACAGAAACCAAGTTGTAAAGGGCATCTAAATAAAATAAAAATTAAGCTTGTGAAATAATCTCAGATACCAGAAGTAGTTTGGATGCAAATGGGAAGAGGCAAGATAAAAATGCGTTACGTTTAAGCCTCAGTTTATGTTGCTTGCTGGGTCTTATCTGCCATTCTATGTTAAATGTAGAGCTAGGGTTAATGTGTTATCTTTGAGAAACACATACATGAAGGAGGAGGGGAAGGTGGAAGAGTAGAGGCAGCAGGTCAAGAGGTGGGTAGGTGTGACACTTTTGACACTTATATGCATATATATATATTATGTGGTAATAGTTGGGGTTTCTCAGAGCTGTGTATTTCGGACTTTGTGCTCTACTTATGCAACAAGAGACCTATCTCACTTCTCTTGTGCTTTACACTACAGGGGTGAGTAAGAGGGCAGCTTTGTTCTGTTCCACATGCAGTGAAGCCCCACTGAAATAAATGTATATATATATATATATATATGTTTATTTATGATGTGCCACCAATGTATGCAGCGCTTTACAGAGTTTACAAATAAATAATGGGAGATAATGTATTCAAGTGCGGTTACTAGGAATTTAAAACAAAATGAATTAGGGAGTCCCTGTCCTCCACAGCTTACAATCTAAATGTAATAATTGGAGACTTACAAAATACAATAGGAGCAACAGCAGGAGAGAACATATTTAAGTGAGGAAAGTAAGTGCATTATGAGGGTGAGAAGTAATCTGAGGCCTAAGTTAACCAAATGCTCGACTGAGGAGGTGAGATTTGAGATGTGATGTGCAGAAGGGGAGGGTGGGGTTTGATGAATGCTGGGAGAGGAAGGTCCACAGGTAGGGAGCCAAAAGTAAAAAAGATTTGAGATGTTTGTGAAGTAGAGACAAAGGGAGCAGAGAGCAGACAACCTTCAGCAGAGCGTAAGGGACGAGAAGAGGTATAGTGGGAGATTTGAGCTTAGTTGTAAAATGACATTGAAGAATGTAGGGTCTCGAAGGAGAGAAGTACAATTTTACAGTTAATTTAGAATTGATAGGGAGCCACTAAAATGAATTTTAGTGGGAGATGTGCACAGGCAGACCTACTGCAGAAGAGAGTGAGACATCTCTCGGTGCAGCATTTTTGATAGATTGTAGCACTCTACAATCTATCCAAAAGTGTAGTATGGGGTATGTGTATGTAGTTGGGAGGCGGAAGGCCAAAGAGGAGATTGGTGGAAGTATCAAGTCGTGAGAAACTGAGGGCATATATGAGAGGTTTAGTTGTCGAGCAACAGAGGAAATGGCAGATTTTGGTAATGTGGCAGGCAAGAATAATCAGCATGATTTAGCAACAACATGAATGTGAGCGTAGAAAGAGCGGGAGCAGTAAAATATTACACATAAGCAGCATGCCTGGGGATGTGGTCAATTCTAGGGTAGTTGACTGACAAAAAATGAAGCTCAGTTTTAGACGTGTTATGTTTCAGGGCTATTTCATCTGAATTCAACTCAGAGGCTTCCCAGACATGTCTAGGCAGCTTCACCACATATTACATAGAGGCTGTGGTGTTAGTGAATAAACCGACAACTACTTTTATTGTTAAAACACTTCTGATTTATTTAGTTATAGAGCAAATTAAAACAAATGACTGTTTTCATCAAGTGGGCTTGAAATTGTGGAGGATTTGGTTGTTTTTTTTTTACAGTATATTTGGAAATATCCACAACAACGTTCTAAATGATCTTAGTGTTCCTGAAACACCTGCTTTGATGAATTATTGTGTATGAGTAATCACAGTGTCATCCTGTAAAGGTTTCAGCATACATTTCCAAGCAGTCATTTTGCTTCTCTGTTATGTAAATTTCAGTAAGCTGTATGGGAAAAATATACATGACCAGACACAGGCATGCAAGGGAAATGTTATTGCCAAGATTTCTCCTGCTGTACATTGGAGAACTGAGTCACCTTATAATGCATATTGCATATATTAGTAATGTTACAAGATATAATCACTTATATTACAAACTATGCTAATAGCCAAATAGGGGAACGATTGTACTAATAACATGTTATATGTACAGTATCACCTTTATGTCTGTTACATTGTATTGCACACTTTACTAATATTATTGTAGCACCCTATCCCTAAGGGAAAAAAACGGTAATTACGGTCACTGGTGCTACCTGTTAGACTTACAGAAGGCCTGAGCCTCCGCTCCTAGGAAGCCTGGGTGACAGGGTGTTCTCTCTCTCTCTCTCTCTGGTGCAACGCCTCCACCTATGAGGATCCCACGTATCAGGATGGCTCCTCATAGGAACCCGCAAACATTTATGGTATACCCCAATAACACAATCACAACAGCGTTACAATAACTCTGTTATTGTTGTCGCAGAGTAGGCCCAGGTATTACCATATAGTCAAATAACAACAATAATACAGGGATAACAATAAGAACAATCCTGGGGTAGCTAGTCCCAATAATACTGAGGGTGCTTGGGCACCTATATCCTGGTGTCCGGCAAACAACCCTTGCCCAATGTATGTCTGAGGGCTGAGCTACCCTCCCCCTTGCGGTGTTGCACGTATAACTTCCTGGTTAAGGCCTTAAACAGGGAGTACTTCTGGACGGAGGATGATCAGTGGCAGGGTTCCATGCCGCAGGGTCTCCGACAACAGCCTCTCATACCTCCCACCGGAGGAACTCCTCTCCTGGCTCTGGTCCTACTCTGCTGCTACCACTCACTATCGGGAGATCCCTAGCTGTGTGGCTGGCCCTACACACTCCACTAAGTTGAAGGAACTGCCTGGGGCCTATGGGTATTATTTATGGCCTAATCCAGGAGCTTGACTAGCTCCCTGGACACTCCCTTCCTCTCTCTGCAGGTTCGAGATCAACTGAACATGCCGTCCCCAGTCTGCAGAGGAAATCCTGCTTAGCCAGGACCTCCTGTTACGGCGGTGCCAACCCCAAGATGGCCGCCACACCACACACAGTTCAGGTCTATGGGGCTGTGCCATCCACAACATTGCCAACACAACTCTACTGCTTCTCTCGAGCAACGGAATGAATCTCCCCCCAGGAGGCAAGAAGAAGGGACCCTGCTACACTATATTACTTACATGTTTATTTATTTATAAAATGTTTTTCCAGGAAGTAATACATTGAGATTGACCTCTTGTTTTCAAGTATGTCCTGTGCATAAAGTTATGATGACAAATACATAGTTACATTAAGTGAACAGGTTTATACATTATATGCAAGACATTGCATGCACAGTTAAAGATAATATATATTATGTATTGTATGTAACAGTTACAGAAAAATGGTGAAAAAAAGCGGTCACTGCATAATGGAACCCAGCCACGAAATAAAGTAAAATCAGCTTTAATAAGTAGTAATGCTGTACATCACAGAATAGACCTCTGACACGTTTCGTCCCGTCTTGGGACTTTATCAAAGAGTGACAAAATTCTATACAGAGGCATCTTAAATAGGCAAGCCCTTCTCGGTCATTGGTTCAAGCACAGTTGTAAAAAATCATCTAATCAAGCTAAAAAGCCAGGGGAGGGAACCAATTTAGCCTACAAGACAGCCTGTGTATAGACAGGTAAAAAAGTGACAAAATATGGATACGTAAACAAACAACATTTAAAATAAGAATAAAAACAAAAATATGTGATGTAGGGCATCTGAAATAACAAAAATAACAATTAATGAAGGAATACACGTGTTATTATAACCCATTGGAGAAATATATGGGAATTGTATAAGGGAAAATATATATATATATATATATATACATATACATATATATATATATATATATACATATACATATATATATATATATATATATATATATATATACACACACACACACATGTTGTCCAATGATGACAACATGTGTGATACAATGCAGAAATACGCATTATAATGTAATAACATCATATTAATTAAACAGATAAATGTTAATGAAAGAAATGCACATATCCCTGGAGATAGTCCATATACAGAAGGGAGAAAAAAATATAATAATAATCTATAATACACTGTAAGGATAACAGAGCATGTAATCGTAATTATAAATCATACACATGATGATAGTAAATATTATGATGTATCGGAACACACTCCCAAGACTCCCCAGCCAATTAACCCTGAAGGAAGTGTTTAAGCTCCCAGTCAAGGTTAATACCATGCGGGTGGAGAGTGTTGAGAGTGTATATCCAATACTGCTCTTGTTTGTTGAGAATATTCTGTCTGTTGCCCCCTCTAGGGTGGCAAGGTATATGTTCAATAGCTGAAAAAGAGAAGTTGTTAATACTGCCTTTAGAACATTGTGAAAAATGTCTGGCTACTGGATAATTTAAGTCCCTCTTTTTAATCAACCGTACATGCTCTGCGATCCTCACCTTGAGTGGTCTTGTGGTGCGACCCACATATTTGTGTCCACAACCACAAAAAAGAACATAAATCACAAAACTGATGTTGCAATTAAGGAAATTCTTTATATAATACTTTCTAAGATTCTCATTATATGTGATGTATTTGGTCTGGAATGTGTATTGACACATAGAACATCTACCACATTAAAAAAAACCTTTTGGAATGCTTTTGATGTTAGGAAAATTGGATTTGGAGTCAAACATACTGGGTGATAAATGAAAAGCCAATGTTTTGGCCTTGCGGTAAGAGAATCTTGGTCCCTGTTGTACAATAGTACGAATATCTTTGTCTAACAACAATGTATGCCAGTGTTTTGATATAATAATGCAAATTTGTTGAGATTGAGAATTAAACGTGGTGATAAATAATGGACTCTTTTTATTGTCAGAGAATAATGTTGAGTCTCTCTCTTTTTTAGAAGTAAAGTGTCTCTTTTTCTTATAAATGAGTGTGTTTCTATCCATAGTATCTGCCTTGGCAAATGCTGGTGATATGTCTTTAGCAGAATAACCTCTGGCCAAAAACCTATCAGACATCTCCTTGGCTCGAGACAAGAATACATCATTGTCCGAACAAAGTCGTTTTAATCTAACAAATTGAGCTCCTGGAATGTTCTTGATTAAAGAACGAGGATGCATATGCGATTAAAAGCGTATTCCTGGAATTTTGTTTCCTGTAGATGTCTGTTTGTATAGTCATGTCACCGTCAATATACAGGAACAAATCTTAATAACGAATATTGTTGATGTTGTGCTCAAAAGTAAACTTAAGATTATATGTATTAGTGTTAAGATAATCAATAAAAGAAAATAGTGAAATTTCATCACCCTTCCAAATAAAGATCAAATCGTCAATATATCTCTTGTAATAGACGATATTATGACGATATGAATTGTCACTGTGATAAATAAAACGTGATTCCCAAAAACCCATAAATAAATTCGCGTAAGATGGTGCAAAACTTGTGCCCATTGCGGTACCCAACTTCTGTAAATAAAAATGTGAATCAAATAAAAAGTAATTGTGCGTAAGTAAAAAAGATATAGATTCTAACAAAAAAGTGCAATGTGAAATAGATAAAGTGGATAAGTTAAGACAGTGCTCAATAGCCGCAAGACCGTGATGGTGTTCAATAGTAGAATACAGGGAGATCACATCCATTGTGACCCACCTGTATTCTTAGTGCCAAGGAAATTCCTGTATACTGACAATGAAGTCCGTTGTGTCTCTGATGAATGACGGTAACTGAAAAACCAGGGGTTGTAAAAACCTGTCCACATACCGCGATAACCCATCTCCCAAAGATCCAATGCTCGCTACTATAGGTCGACCAGGAGGGTCAACCAGCGATTTATGGATCTTTGGGAGATGGTGGAATACCGGAATCACGGGATGTGGACAGGAAAGAAATTCAATTTCTTTTTTGTTAATAACATTTAGAATTCTGCCCATATCCAATAATTCTAATAACGCAAGGCGATACTTGGAAGTGGGATCACTCCCAAGATGCTGATAAGAGGTTTTATCCCCCAATTGTCTCATGGCTTCACAATAATATTGATTTTTTGACATAATCACAAGGGCACCTCCCTTGTCAGCATTTTTGAGGACTATATCATAATCTTTTTTAATACAGTCAATCTGTTGAATTTCAGTGTAAGTTAAATTCCCAGTTTTTACATAGGAACTAGAAAACCCTTTGGCTAATATACGTAAGTCCCGTTCGACCAATTGTTCAAACATGGTAATAGATGGACCTCTATTGAAGTTCGGACAAAATAATGATTTAGGACGATAACCCGAGTCCTCATAGCCAAAAAAACGGTTGGGTGTGTGTAATTAGAGATTCGCCTTGTAGTTCCAGTAAAGAATCCATGTCTGAAAGGACACAATTTTCCTGAAAGTTCAAGGATTGAATGTCATTAGTAAAGGGAGAATTAACTCCTTGTGTCGAATCCTCCAATGATTTGATCTCCTGTGAACCATTCTTGGCTGCAAACATTTTCTTTAAGGACAATTTCCGTGTAAATTTTTGTAAGTCTATTACAGTTTGGAACAATTGGAAGTTTTGACTGGGTGCAAATCCCAACCCTTTAAGGAGTGACAACTGGTTCAGGGACAAGTCTGCTCCAGATAAATTAATGATGTTATCGGGTGCCTCTAATCATATTTTTTCCTTTTGGACCTCCCTCGTCCACCCTCGTTTTCTCTTAGATCTCCTCGTTCTCCCCGACCTTTGGCTCCTATCTCTTAAAAAGCCGAAGAGGGTTGCCCAGATGATTTGGTAGCTTTAGATTGGGTATATGAGGTGGTAGCATTATTCTCATACTTAGAAGCCCCACGATCCCTGGAGTGCTCTCTAGGTCTATCAAAGGAAACTGAGTGGGATCTAAATTCTGGGTCAGAAAAGTCAGATTCAAAACTGGAAGTCTCTACCCGCGTGTTCTTCAGAATAGATTTGTTGGGAGAATTACCAGACCCTCTATTAGGATATTGTTTGTTACCCTTGGGGTTACTGGAGCCAGTGAATTCTCTTACCACTATCGGTTTCTGCCAGCAGTAAACATGATTTTTACATCAATACGATATCTTTCAAATTTTAGGTGTTTCTTATCGCTAATAATATCCTCAGTAATCTCAATGTTTGATGATAAAGTTTTGTCATTTTTAATAAATTGCTCACGTTTACTGAATGGCTGCAATTTAGTTTGAAGGATATTAATCTCGGCCATTAGGATCGCTTTTTCTGTTGTTTTTTGCTGGATAATTAGCTCCATTAATTTCACAGAACAGGCGTCTAAAGCTTCCACCCAGTCCTGTTCAAATTGTTTACTCATAAAGCCAAATGATGGTACTTTCTTTATGCGTAAACCCCTTGGGATCCGATTACATCTTATATAATTCTCTAGTGAGGTGATATCCCACCAGAGTCTTATATTTTCCACCAAGAGTTTTTCAAATTTGACAAAATGGTGAGTCAAATCTGAAGGTTCATCACAAATGATCTCAGAAACACCATCAAACAGATGTGTAGCCCTTCTAGATCTTTTAGTATTATCCCCACAATTATAGAAATAAGTACTATTTGCAATGTCAGATAAAACATTTTCTTCTCCACTGGATTCCTCCATAATGTAAAAAACAACTTATATCACTAGAAAAAAAGATATAATGATAATAATATATAGAAAAAATGGCTGAGTTCCTCTATAGTCTGTAGATACAAAGGTTGCTGGAATAATTTATATATGTAGAAAGCACACACCACCACAGTCCTTCCAGGAGGGGAAAATGATTGAAAAGTTTTCCTGTTACCAATTGGCTGGAGCACGCAGGCAATTCCTTCTGCA
>NC_134486.1:379609338-379784338 GCF_040206685.1 Ascaphus truei | reverse complement strand
CAGGCATATCTTGATTGCAAGGATTAGATTGGGTCTTGGTCAACAGATATCATTGTCATTACCATAGAGGTTGTGCTTATAAACAAAGAGAATATTTAGGGTCACTGTAAGAGATGTGTGCAGAGGTTCATATAATGGAGACAGATTAGGATGAAGTTATATCTTGGCTTTATTGTGCCTGTTCCTTTAAAAGGCAAAACTTACAAAAACAACAAAATAACCCCCCCCCCCCTTTGTAAGAGCAAACTTACTTTCTCAGATACTATCTGTAGAACTGTAGGGATATTCCCATTACCAGCCTATCACCCCAAAGTCTCAGTATGTACCATAAGCAGGTGGCCCTCCATGTCAGTCTCTGGCAGGTTCCTGGGCCCTCTGTGTCCAGGAAATATAGGTGTCTGTGTGTCTTGATTTCAGCACACCTTTGTGCTCAAGGCAGTGTCTGTGTGCAGGCTTCTCTGCTCTCTTGTGTCAGCCCAAATGTGAACTCAGGAATATAACTGTTTCTCACATCAGGCTTTTCTAAAAGTCCTAATCAGCCAGGTGGAGTCTGGTTGATTGCCTGTGTGCAATTAACCAGCACACTGCTGGATTTAGAGGCAGTTTCTCTCAAACCGGGATAAGTCCCTGTTACAGTAACATACTGAGAAAGTAGGAATAGGTCAAGTAACATGATAAAGTATCAAGGAATAGCAAAATATGAAGATGAGTTTGCAAAGGACACAGAGGAATGAGACAAAATAAATGGGACATAACAGGATGCTGAAGATGATGAAAGAGAAAGTGGTGGTCAACAGAATCAGTCTTAGCAGAAATATCCACAAAGTTGCAGGAAGAAAAGAAAGCATTTTCCCTCTGAGGAAGGGATCAGTTGCAGGTAGCTTCAATTTGTTCCCAGCTACTGTGGATATAAGATACTGTACATCTATAACTTTGTGAATAGAAGTAACTTTCAGCAGGAATGGAGCAAGAGAATGGAGTCAGAACCAGGGATATTCATTATAGTTCTGTGTCAGAAATGTCCTTCCTGCTCCTATCCGGCGGTTCTTCCTCGCTACCACCAGGACTGCTGACCCTGGCTGCCTTAGTATGCAGACAGCTCGCTACTGTTATTAATCATTTAATCACATGCACCTGTCCCGTTCTTCCAGCCAGACCTATATATAACTTCTCCTTCCTGTTCCTCCTTGCTTGTTATTCCTGGATAGACTAGCTCACTGCCTTGGTGCACATTTGTTGTTCCTGATACCTTTCCCTGACCTATGCTTGCCTCTCGACCACAGCTCTCGCTTCCTACCCTGGACTTTTGCATGTGACCTCGACTATACATCTAGCTGCCTGCCTCCGACCTCTGCCTATGGCCCCGACTACGAGAACTGCGGCCTGCCTCTGACCTTGCCTGTGACCCCGACTACGACATCACAGCTCTGCCTGTCCTGCCATTTCCAGCCACTGGGATCCACTCCACAGTTGCCATAATACTTGACATTCTGATTGTGCCCGCCAGAAATGTGAAATCTTAGTTCACAAGCACTTTTTTACTTTTCGATATTTATTTTTACACAATAGTTACAGTTGTCACATGTAATACCTTCTAATGTATGTCAAATTACATTGCAACGAAATTGGGAAAATAAAAGCATAGCACAGATCAGTCAAAACCCACTGTCATATATTGAAATATTGTTATAATTCTCTTCTGATAAATATACTGTATCACATTACCCAAACAGAATAACGGATTACATTGTTTGAGGTTGTGCCATGTTTGTTGAGTGAATACATGCACCACTTTTATAATATATTCTCAGTGTGCTGAAATCACATGGAGGTATTGGTGTTTTCTGTATCCAAAGTAGTTGCAAAACAAGATGTCAAGAGCACATGAGGACACCTAAGTGTAGTAAATATTTAAAAGAGGGAAAGTATTTATCATAAATGTGTTTTTCCAGTTGTTAACCCAAATGCCCTACTTCTAATCTGTTTATTTTAATCCTTTTTTTTTTTTTTTTTTTTTAAACAACCAAAGTTAATTATTAGCAGAAAAGGGAATTGCACCCCTATACAATAATGCTTTTTTCTTTTTATTATGGTCGTCTATTATTTGAAGTTAGAGACTCAAAAGTATAATAACTTTGCTAGACTGCACATTTGCACACACGTGTAAAATTATTATTGTCTTTTTAAAAAGTAAATCTTTTTTTGTGTTGAAGAGCTTTTGAGCTTGTATAAAAGGCATTAATCCAAAAAGTCAGATATAATGCTTTGGGCTGTAATCTTTTATTATGCTAATGCAGGTTGATAATGCTGCACATCATTATTACATAAATTAATTGCAATCAATAAAGGTACTTTAATTTATGTAAAGTCTGAAGTATAGTTTGGGGCACTCCAACATAGAATAAAAACCCTTCTGAAACTGGAAAATGTGCAGAGCAGAGCCACTAAACAAATAAAGGGAGTGGTAGGTCTCACTTACTGTAGGAATGACTATCCAAATTCAGATTCTTTACATAACAAAAAAAGGAAACATTTAAGAATGGATGTAATTACTATTTAGATACATAAATCCAGAGGGGGGTTTCTAGGCCCCCAGTGGAGCAAGAAACCCAGGGCTGCACTCACGAGAGAGAAGAAGGGAACACTCAATATGTCCCGTGCCAATAGCTACGCAACGCAAAACAAAAAAGGTTTATTATATATATATAAAAGGGAAAGGAACATCCGGGGGTGTAGGGTAAATGGGTAAAGAGAAGTGCAGAAAAACATGAGGTGGGTAAGTGACCAGGGCAAGAAACTAAGTCTCATATATCAGGTATACTAAAGGTACATGTGTATTCCCAGTATATATGACGCTGGAAGTACTAACTGATAAGAGACTTGAATGGCCAGGGGGAGCAGAGAAAGTATTTACAAATATTTCCATGTCAATACAAGGAAAGCAGTATTCTAATACCCATTTTTTGAACTTTTTTCTTAATTTATATAAAAAAAACTCTTTTTGTCGTTTCCAAAGCCTTTTTAAATTTATTTTTAAAATCTTATGCTTTGTTCAGGAGATATAAGCATTTGAATTATTAAGTAAAGGGGGGTGGCGGGGAGCAGTTAAATTAAAACTGTCTCCAGTGCCCACTGCAGTTTAAGGGGCCTATTCACTAAACTTCGTTATGTTCAGTGCATTACCGAGCAGGTTTGCATGTTGTTACCGTACTATAAGAAATGTGGATCAAAACGGTACTCACTTAGAAAAATCACAAGTTTTTTTATTGTGCGGTAAAAAAAATGCAACATCGCATTACTTTGTGTTTGCTTAAAGAGCGATTTCGCTCCAGCAGCCTGGAAGAGCTGCACGGAGAGAGCTACATCTCCCTGCACAGCTCTTACAGGCGATCGGGTCTTAATATTAATTTTAATAACAGAGTAATGAAGTAGGGGGTTTCCTGAGCTGAACCGCATTGATTTCAGCCTCAGGGACCCCTTGCTTCCCGAGTTACAGGCCCCGGTATGGGGTGCCAGTATCTCCTGTGCGTTTAAATGTCCCGGTCACGTGACACAGGAGAATTTAATGTTAATTTGAATGTTTATTGGGGTAGAGGGGGTGGATGAAGGGGGTAGTGTCTACAGGGTGGCTGGTTAGGCTTACCAGCAAGGTTTCAGGAGGAGTTAACACCTTCATCACCATAGCAGTAACAACCGATATGGTAATGAAGGGGTTAATCCCTCCCACTACCCACCCAGTAGGCCTAACCACCTACCATGGGCCAACTACCCCCTTCACCAACCCCTTCTACCTCCAATAAACATTAAAATAGAACAACGCTACTACCCACACCTTCTACCCCCAACAACTCCCCTCCAGGACATACAGTACAATAATGGTCAAAATCCCTATTATCCCGATCTGGATAATAGCACATTTAAAACATACTGGACACCTAACAAGCTCCAATTAACCCCCAAAATACCCACAACATATATATAAGCATATGAGTGTCAGAAGAGTGCTACTGAGCTGGCAATTGCATTAAAACCAGAGACATAACATAAAACACAGACAGGGCTCAGTTTTTAGCACATCTAGTGAGACTCATACACGGTACAGTGCCTAAATATATATGGAATAACTAATAAGTAAATGGTCTTTTAGTTTGACATTTTTGGCCAAAATTGTTGTAAGCCCCTGAGCCACCGCCAAGGCAGACCACATATCAGGGGTCCCTAACGCTAATATAAATTCTTAATAACCTGTTTAATAACAGGAAGAATGATTTATAGTAAATCTGTCAATATTAGCTGTAAAGTTCTGTCTGACTGAAGCTTTTATTAACCTGTACATTACCAGGAAAAGCACTCTGTATTAGAGATGTCTCAGCCAAACTGCAAGCCAAAGTTCTGTCTGACTGAAGCTTTTATTAACCTGTACATTACCAGGAAAAGCACTCTGTATTAGAGATGTCACAGCCAAACTGCAAGCAGGCAAGTTCCCCTGAGTGGAAGATGCTATGGAGTGAGCCCATAACCATTTAAATGTGGGAGGGGGTGAGCTTAAATTAAGTAGGAGGTTGCCAACCTCCAATCAGCTATGACTAGCTGGACATGAATTGTAAAACATACTGGACACCTAACAAGCTCCAATTAACCCCCAAAATACCCACAACATATATATAAGCATATGAGTGTCAGAAGAGTGCTACTGAGCTGGCAATTGCATTAAAACCAGAGACATAACATAAAACACAGACAGGGCTCAGTTTTTAGCACATCTAGTGAGACTCATACACGGTACAGTGCCTAAATATATATGGAATAACTAATAAGTAAATGGTCTTTTAGTTTGACATTTTTGGCCAAAATTGTTGTAAGCCCCTGAGCCACCGCCAAGGCAGACCACATATCAGGGGTCCCTAACGCTAATATAAATTCTTAATAACCTGTTTAATAACAGGAAGAATGATTTATAGTAAATCTGTCAATATTAGCTGTAAAGTTCTGTCTGACTGAAGCTTTTATTAACCTGTACATTACCAGGAAAAGCACTCTGTATTAGAGATGTCTCAGCCAAACTGCAAGCCAAAGTTCTGTCTGACTGAAGCTTTTATTAACCTGTACATTACCAGGAAAAGCACTCTGTATTAGAGATGTCACAGCCAAACTGCAAGCAGGCAAGTTCCCCTGAGTGGAAGATGCTATGGAGTGAGCCCATAACCATTTAAATGTGGGAGGGGGTGAGCTTAAATTAAGTAGGAGGTTGCCAACCTCCAATCAGCTATGACTAGCTGGACATGAATTGTAAAACATACTGGACACCTAACAAGCTCCAATTAACCCCCAAAATACCCACAACATATATATAAGCATATGAGTGTCAGAAGAGTGCTACTGAGCTGGCAATTGCATTAAAACCAGAGACATAACATAAAACACAGACAGGGCTCAGTTTTTAGCACATCTAGTGAGACTCATACACGGTACAGTGCCTAAATATATATGGAATAACTAATAAGTAAATGGTCTTTTAGTTTGACATTTTTGGCCAAAATTGTTGTAAGCCCCTGAGCCACCGCCACGGCAGACCACATATCAGGGGTCCCTAACGCTAATATAAATTCTTAATAACCTGTTTAATAACAGGAAGAATGATTTATAGTAAATCTGTCAATATTAGCTGTAAAGTTCTGTCTGACTGAAGCTTTTATTAACCTGTACATTACCAGGAAAAGCACTCTGTATTAGAGATGTCTCAGCCAAACTGCAAGCCAAAGTTCTGTCTGACTGAAGCTTTTATTAACCTGTACATTACCAGGAAAAGCACTCTGTATTAGAGATGTCACAGCCAAACTGCAAGCAGGCAAGTTCCCCTGAGTGGAAGATGCTATGGAGTGAGCCCATAACCATTTAAATGTGGGAGGGGGTGAGCTTAAATTAAGTAGGAGGTTGCCAACCTCCAATCAGCTATGACTAGCTGGACATGAATTGTAAAACATACTGGACACCTAACAAGCTCCAATTAACCCCCAAAATACCCACAACATATATATAAGCATATGAGTGTCAGAAGAGTGCTACTGAGCTGGCAATTGCATTAAAACCAGAGACATAACATAAAACACAGACAGGGCTCAGTTTTTAGCACATCTAGTGAGACTCATACACGGTACAGTGCCTAAATATATATGGAATAACTAATAAGTAAATGGTCTTTTAGTTTGACATTTTACAATATTAGCTGTAAAGTTCTGTCTGACTGAAGCTTTTATTAACCTGTACATTACCAGAGTGCTTTTCCTGGTAATGTACAGGTTAATAAAAGCTTCAGTCAGACAGAACTTTGGCTTGCAGTTTGGCTGAGACATCTCTAATACAGAGTGCTTTTCCTGGTAATGTACAGGTTAATAAAAGCTTCAGTCAGACAGAACTTTACAGCTAATATTGACAGATTTACTATAAATCATTCTTCCTGTTATTAAACAGGTTATTAAGAATTTATATTAGCGTTAGGGACCCCTGATATGTGGTCTGCCTTGGCGGTGGCTCAGGGGCTTACAACAATTTTGGCCAAAAATGTCAAACTAAAAGACCATTTACTTATTAGTTATTCCATATATATTTAGGCACTGTACCGTGTATGAGTCTCACTAGATGTGCTAAAAACTGAGCCCTGTCTGTGTTTTATGTTATGTCTCTGGTTTTAATAGCACATTTACCCATAAAAAATAAAACATTGCCCAGCCAGCATAAAGTAAAATAAACTTCTATTTACCCCTGCCAGGATGAAGGCCACCCTCATCTTCCTCTGCATCCTCCACGGGCAGCAACATTAAAATAAAACAACTAACTACTGCCACCAACCCCTTAATCACCTTAGCGGTTAGTACTGTGAACTGTTTAATATACAGGAAAATAAATACACTTACAGAATCAAAAAAAGCAGGCGGTGTTTGAACCAAGGCACCCGCGCCCATCCAGGAAACCTCCTTTGTTTGCTCTGCTGTTCCAAAAACCCTCGCCTTTCAAGAACGGCTCCGTGGCTCTCACAGCCAGCTTGTATCTTGTATGTATGTACACAAAATCAGTACACTATTCTATTGAAGCACTTTTTTTTACCTGAGGTTGTTTGCGCCTCTTTAACTTAAACATTATACTTGGACGAATGAGGAGACCATGAACTGAAGGCTGCATCGCCTGCAGGATTTGTATTTAACATTGTTTTCGTCCACATATATTTTACCGAATAAGTACATGTTTTGCTCATTTGTTTGTTCACTTCACAATAAATGCATGTTTGATTAAGTTAAATGTTGCCCTGGTAATATTTGTCTACATTTCAATTTGAAACTTGAGAATGGTTGTACTGCTTTATGCTGAATCACCATTCTGTCATTCCCCTTGCTCTCTGTGGCCTTGACAGATAACGGGCATGTTTTTCATAGTGGGTTATTTCACTTAAGGTGTCCACATGGGTAATCACTGAACACTACATTTTTCTTAATGTTGCAAATGTATACTGTTAAGAATTTCATTAAGGAGGATTGGCTCTGTGAGTCAACACTGGGGCCTATTCACTAAAGTTCTATAAGTGCCTTAGCTATTCTTAAAGCGTCAAAAACATGTCAAAATCACTTGAAAACGTCTTTTTTTTTTTTTTTTGGAAAGAAATTATTAACTCAATTTTTATTAACATTTTTCGGAAAAGGGGGAAAAAAAAGAGAAAATAAAAAATAGGGAGGGAAGGGTACAAAAAATAATGACTGGGGGGGGGGGAAACATATCCAGTTCGAATTTTACCTAGAAAATCATCTTATAATATTCATTCACACAGTCCGTATATATAGCAGTTTTTACAACAAAATTAGGTGGATATTAATTTCTGGTTGTCCAGCACCCAAAATCCAAGGTAACCACACTTTCTGGAAATCTGCGCAGGTATCGTTGTTAAGACTAACCAATTTTTCCATGCAGCAAATCTGCCAGACTTTATTTTTCACTTTAGGCATTGAGGGAATAATTGGTTGTTTCCATATTGCTGCTAGTTCTCATCTTGCGGCTGAAGATATGTGGCACAGTAATTTATTCTCATGTCTCGTGAGGAGTTGATATGGTTTGTTTAATAGGAATAACCAGGGATCTAGGGGGAGGTCCAACCAAAAAAAACCCTGTGACCACATTTTGATTTCCAGCCAATACGCTGATATGAGTGGGCACCCCCACCACATATGGAGAAATGTGGCATGTACTTAACATCCCTTCGGATATATAGTTGGGTACACTGGGATAAATTTAGCTAGTCTCATGGGTGTCAAGTACCACCTCATCATAACCTTATAGGCATTTTCTCTGATTGTGATTCACATGGAGGATGTAGCAACTGTCTGAAAAATATCATTCCAGTCTTCCATGTCTAGTTCCTCCCCCAGATCCCTTTCCCATTGGAGCATGTATTTCAGTTTTTGATTCGTATTAGGAGGAAGGCTAACCAAGTATCCTTACAGGTTAGATATCTGACCAGACATGTTTCTGTCTGCTAAACAAAGTGACTCAAATCTAGTTTGCCTAATCGGGGGGTCAGATATTGTTATAGAAGGCCTTTAACTGAAGGTATTGGAGGAACTGATTGTTTGGGATAGCCTTTTCTTTGTGGAAATATTCAAAGGGTCTGGGAAATCCCTCTGAACCTACATATTTTTATCTTGTGACACCTGCTGTTTTCCAGTCGCCAAACCTATTGCTGCCCATTCCTGGACCAAATTTTGGGTTGTCATATAGTGGGGTCATTAGAGAATTACGAGTTGTAAGGATGTGTCGAATCGCAACGGAGTCCCATAATTTGAGTGAGTGGGCTATAATTTGGCTGGATTGGAGAATTTTGGGTCTCTTCCTCAAAAAAACAAAGAAAAAAAAACGGCTTTTTTAACGAGTGTTAGCAGTCTTGCTATCACAAGCCGTGCAGTAGCTCAAAAAATGTCCAACCTCACATTGTTTGCCAGTAACTGCTATTCACAAAGCTCGATATGCAAATTGAGGGTTAAACACTCGCATTTTTTTCTCGCTACCTAAAGGGGGGCGAGATCGGAATCACAATTTACATATGATGGAGTTTATTTTATTTTTACTAAATAGGATTGAATCCTAGGTAATACAAATCAAATTATAGCCCAGCTTGATTACCTTAGTGTCTAACTGATAAGGTAATGAAGAGGTTAAATAGGAGGAACTGCTTTGTTGGTGATTGAGGGGGTGGGTGAAGCTTTTAGTTGCCCCAGGTTGGGTGGTTAGGCCTCCCGGGTGGATAGCATGGGGGGAGAGGGGATTAACCTCCTAATTACCATAGTGGTTTCTAACCGCTAAGGTAACTAAGAGGTTACTGACCAGTAGCTATTTTTTTATTTTAATGTTCGTGCCACGAAAGAGGAACAGGACGAAAACGAGGACGGCCTTAATCCTGGCAGGGGTAAGTACAACTTTAAATTTACTATAGGCTTGCTGGCTATTCAGATTGGTGGATGTACCATGTGTGCACACATCATATTTGGCAGAGAATTACTTCTCTACCAAACTTGATGGAATCATATGGTAAATCCACCAATTTGATTTTTTTTTTTCAACACAAATGGGCAAAAGTGCTGTTAGCCATATTGGGCTACCGGGGTTTTTGCGTGTGTGGCGATGGCGGTAGAGGAGGTGGGAGATGGAGGTAGTTGCCCCAGGGAGGTTGGTTAGATCTCCCAGGTGGATAGAGGATGGGGTGGGGGTGTTAACCCTTTAATTACCACCGTGGTTACTGACCACTAAGGTAATTAAAGGGTTACTGGCTAGTAGCAATTACTTTTCATTTTGGTGCCATAGAAGAGGTTGAGGATGACACACAAGGACGGCATTAATCTTGGCAGGGGTAAGTACAACTCTTATTTACTATAGGGTTGCTGGCTAATGGATTATTTTTAATGAGCAAATGCACTATTATCCAGATTTGGATAATTGGGCTTTTGCCCATTACTATTTGTGTTTTGGGGGAGAGGGGGTTGTTGGGAGTAGATGGGGTGGGTAGTAGATTTCCAATGTGGCTATTTTTAAATAAATATACAATAAAATGTACCATAAATTCAAACAAATCAGTTAAAACAGTGATGTACTGTACTATCAAGGCAAATTTGGAGCAAAATTGATACAAATGGCATCATTTCCATCTGGCATCTTTTTGTGTCAATGTATCAGGGTATTTTGTGCTACGAGCGTCAGCCTGCCAATTGGAGGAGTTTGGGAGGAGTTAGATGACAGACTATAATATGTACTGTATTAACTCTGTGGCCCTTATTCAGTAAACTGCAATAGCACCAAATATGGCATTATCACATGGAATGCCCCATTGCCTTAAACTGGACATTCTGTGCGATAGCGCCAGATTGGGGACTACAGTATGTCTTTGTATGTTTTTGTCTTCGATTTGTGCCAAAAACCCATTCTATCAGGGCTGAGATGCAGTACATTTTCTGGCAAACAGTTTGCAGCAAATGTACTGTAAGAAACTAACACAAACAGAAAATGGAGCAATGTGCCAAAACGAACATCTATTCGTGTTTTCTTTACCTGGATACATCTCTCTCAAAATATTTTCTTTTCAACATATAAAGCTATTGGAGTTGTAAACCGTGGGACATAGAGATCATTAATAACAAGATCTGGTATATCTTGTAATAAAGGATACTCTTAAATGAAAAAAAAATACACAAAACTATTAGATTTTGTAACTTCCTTTTTCTCTGCCTCATTATGTCAAAAAACCTATTGCTCTTTAGCCATTAATAAAGCACGTGATCTTTACAGATGGTTGCAAGTAATTTAAACTTCAAAATGCTGACTCAGCCAGTATTTATCAGTAACGGAAAAGAACATACAGGTGAAGGTCTATTGGACCAAGGAGATGGCAGAGTAACTGTGAAACTGAAGTGGATGAGCTGTTTTCCCCAGATTTATCTGAAAAGCTGTAAAGAGGCTGTTTTATCTAAACCATCCTGGATTATGAAGAAGCTGCGAGAAAATCAGAGCCTTTATTACTAAATATGGACTTTGTTCCAAACAAATCTGTTGGCTCCAACCTTTGGACGTTGTAATAAATACATGTGCTGCGTGGCACTAATCTTTCTTAGCACTAAGAGAACAGCTTTCTTAGTCATGCAAACTACCCTTAGAAATAGGAAAACAACTATAAGGCTGGGGACATACTGTATGCAATATACAGAAAGAGAAAAACAGCTACTCATCAGGATTGTTGTGTGTCAAATGACTAGTTTATTTGAAATACAGTCCAAGCTTATAAACATTTTTTGATCACCTACTGTAAATAAGAATATGATTTTATTTTTAGGAAATTCTTGTTCACCTAAAAGAAATTGAAGAGCGGCCTCCCTAGCCATAGGCGGGGGGGCTTCATGACCAGGGGGGTCTGGCCTTCCCCTCGCTGGCCCGCCCCCACACCTCCCTCCCCAGCACAGGGGAGGAGTCCCCAGAAGGCCTATTTAAGGCCAGGCTGGCGGGCAGCACGTCCTCTTTACCTCCAGCTCCCGTTTCCTGTCTTTATTTGTACGTTGCATGTGGGTACAAGGCGGGGGGAGAGGGGAACCGCCTGGGCCCTCCCTGGTCAAGCGGCCTCCCTAGCCATAGGTGGGGGGGCTTCATGACCAGGGGGGTCTGGCCTTCCCCTCGCTGGCCCGCCCCCACTCCTCCCTCCCCAGCACAGGGGAGGAGTCCCCAGAAGGCCTATTTAAGGCCAGGCTGGCAGGCAGCACGTCCTCTTGGTTTTCCCGCGGCCTGGATAAACCTCAAATTAGATAAATATAAAAAAAACCCTCACAGATGCCTCAGGGCTGTCGGCGCGGGGGGTCTGGCGGCCGCTCGGGGGGCTGAGGCACGGCCTCCTGCGGTCCCACGTGGTGTGAGCACTCGGGGGCTGAGGAACGGCCCGAAGGGCTCAGGCTCGGCCTCAGTCAGTTCCCCTCCCGGTCCCCGCGGCGTTTCCCGCAGCAAAGGGGCATGCGGCGCTTGCGCTCCTCCTCGTGCTCTCACGGTGGAGTAAAGGGGCATAGCGGTGGCCGGGAAGGGGGGGGGGGTGGAGCGGCTGCCCCTGCGGCCTCCCCTCCCACACCTGTGGATAAACCTTAAAATAAATTATATATGTGTGTGGTAACGTGGTATGGGTATGTGTGTGGTATGGGTATATATATATGTGTGTGTGTGTGTGTGTGGTATGGGTATATTTGTGTGTGGTATGGGTGTATATATATGTGTGTGTATATATGTATATATATATATATATATATATGTATAGGTGTGTGTGTGGATATACGTATTGGTAATTATGGGTGTTATGTGCAGGTATGTGGGTGTGTATGTATGTATATGGGTATGTATAAATAGGTATATACGTAGGTGGATATATATGTATATACATTTTGTTAGGATGCGCAAACAGACATAGGTGTTTGTGCGGTTACGCATGTATATATGTATGTGTATATAGGCATGTATACGTAGGTGGATATATGTATATGCTAGGGCAGCCGCTCTTAGTGGAGAGCGGCCAAGGTTGGCGATTCACAGTCTGATGCGCTCGGGGCATGGGCAAGTGGGTGCCTGACTGCTCCCGGCGGCAGTTGCCCGCCCATGAGGGGGGACGGGGCAGATAGGCTGGCATAAGCTTCCCATATAGGGGAGCGGACTCTGGTTGGCGGGGGAGCCTGCCCCCGCGACACGTTGCAGATTGCCTCCCCCCCCTCTTATGGTCTCATACTCAGAATATGCTGCATTGGGAGTTATATGGTGTCAATAGAGCTCTTTATCTTGGGACATAATGAGCTATATAAATATACTCCTAGTAAATATTAGATAATTACTTGTTAATGGGAATCACAATGTTAAGCATTTATGCATGGTTACTTTTATCTGAATTCCCCAATTAATTCAGGTGGATGGGCGCAGGTGCAGGCGCATGTGTGGGTGGATAGGTGCGTGGGCACAGGTAGATGGACATATGGGTAGGCACATCGGGATGAATGTATGTAGTCACAGTTGGATGTATACGTGTGTAGGACATACTTGAAAACGAGAGGTAACTCTCAATGTATTACTTCCTGGTAAAATATTTTATAACTAAATAAATGCACGTAGATGTGTAAGCTTGTGTAGAGGCACACATAGATGGGTGCGTGTGTGTGGGGGGGGCACGCGTAGACGTGTGTGTGTGTATGGGCACGTGGATGTGTATGGGCACACGTGGATGTGTATGGGCACACGTGGATGTGGATAGGCACATGTGGATGTGTGCGGGTGTGTATGGGCACCACACGTGGGTGTGTGTGGGCACACGTGGATGTGTGCGAGTGCGTATGGGCACACATAGATGGGTGCATATGGGCACACGCGTGTATGGGCACGTAGATGCGCGCGTGGGTGTATGGGCGCGCGTGTGTATGGGGGCACACGTAGATGCGCGTGGGTGTATATGGGCACACGGAGATGCGCGCGCGTGTGTATATGGGCACACAGATGCGCGCGTGTGTATATGGGCACACGGAGATGCGCGTGTGTATATGGGCACACGGAGATGCGCGTGTGTGTTTATGGGCACACGGAGATGCGCGTGTGTGTATAAGGTCACACGGGGATGCGCGTGTGTGTATAAGATCACACGGAGATGCGCGCGTGGGTATAAGGTCACACGGAGATGCGCGCGTGTGTATAAGGTCCCACGGAGATGCGCGCGTGTGTATAAGGTCCCACGGAGATGCGCGCGTATGTATAAGGTCACACGGAGATGCGCGCGTGTGTATAAGGTCACGCGGAGATGCGCGCGCGTGTGTACATGGGCTCACGGAGATGCGCGCGTGTGTATATGGGCTCACGGAGATGCGCGCGTGTGTATATGGGCACACGGAGATGCGCGTGTGTGTATATGGGCACACGGAGAGGCGCGTGTGTGTGTATATGGGCACATGGAGATGCGCGCGTGTGTATATGGGCACACGGAGATGCGCGCGTGTGTATATGGGCACACGGAGATGCATGCGTACGTATGGGCACATGGAGAGTCACGCGTGTGTATGGGCACACGGAGAGGCGCGCGTATGGGTACACTTGGGGATGCGCGTAGGGTACACTTGGGGGCGTGCGTTGGGCATATGTAGAGGCGTGCGTGCGCGTATAGGCACTCGTAGGTGCGTACAGGCGCGTGGGTATACATGCAGGTGCGTGCGTTCGGGCACGTGGGGATGTGCTGGGGTGTGTAGATATGTGCATGTGTAGATATGTGCATGGGTACGTGGGGATGTAAGCAGTTGGGTAGGCTGGGCACATGTAGTTGTTTACAGGTGTATGGGCACGGGTAGAGGTATATAGGGTATATGGAACCGTGGTCAGGTAGATTATACAGGGTATGTTGAACCGTGCGCAATACTGATCAGTGTTGATAGGTAAGATGTGTTAATAGTTAGGCTGTTACAGTAGAGTGTTTTTTTGGATGGTCTGGTTAAGCTGATGTTGTGTTGCGGTGAGAACACGTTTGCACACGAGCACAATGACTGCTGGGAGTGTTGCTAGGAGGACGCGCGCGCCCGCACTTTGCGGGGGCCCCTGCCATCTGAGGCTTCCACTTCGTAGTCCCAGCGTTTCCTCTCTGTCCCATGTTGTATGGTGCCTGCGCGGCGGGCGAGAAGGGGAGGCCCGCAGCAGCTGCCTCTTCCCGAAGCCTGTGGGGGCTGGCGAGCGGGCTCGGGCGGGGAAAGAGGGCGATGTGGGGGCAGCTTCCCTTACTCCCCTTCATCCCCCTCCCCCTTCATCATTGTTATGAGCTAAGCTGTTGGTCTGGGTTCAATAGACTCTTAAGCCTGTCAGGTTTTAGATAAGTAAATGTTACTGCGGTTATAATGAGTAAGGGAATTGCGTGGCGCTGCAGGGGCAATGGGGACAGAGGTACGGTTATAGTTGTGTCACATGTTGATGGCGAATCGGCTTGAACGGGGCGATCTTGTCTACCTCGGTCCAGCCAGGTGACATACTCTTTAAATTTGGTTTAGCAGCAATTTGCACTGCATTTCCATTGAATAGTTCTTCAGGAGTTCTGTTAATGTGACCGTTTTGTTATTTAAGCTGTCTAATAGTGGATGCGATTTTGATAGTTGATTCGGGTATTGGGTTAATGTTCTGGTTAAGTGGTTTTCGTTTGATGGAGGTGTGGTGCTGCCTTGAGAGCAAGGTTCAAACAGCACAGTTGGTGTGAGGTGCTGGTGACTCACAGGACGGTGTACACACCTCGAGACACTTTGAGTCAATCAGAGGTATTACCTCATCCCATGATATGGTGAAACCTACGTTATGGTCCCTTGGCCAGGTATGGTGGCAGGGGAGGCCGGATTAAGGGTGCGCTTGAATGTTCTTGCTAGTGCAGGCCCGAGCAGAGGTGTGATTTTCAAGCGCGGAACATGACAGCGCTCTGTTGATGGTTGCATGGCTTATTTCAGCGGTGTTCTTTGTTTTCCCCTCTTGGATTTATGGCGGCTCTGGTGGTCAGCATAGTTGCCCTAGCTTAGCGAGCCATTTAGACAGTCTCAGCAAGCACACATCGCAGCGTAGTTAAAGTTGAGGTCCAGGGCACGCGCAGTTCAGTGGGTATTTGCCGCGCGAGGCGGTAACTTAACGTGGCGGTAACTTAACGAGGCGATAACTTAACGAGGCGATAACTTAACGAGGCGATCTTGGATCGCCGGCTGCGTGCATTGTTTCAAGCACACCAGCGCATGGTGGCAGACAAGGCCGTGGTGGCTTCTCCACAGGTCACGCGCTGGGCAGGAGTCAGGCGCCAGGGTCGCTCCCCAGGGTAAGGGGGCGTTGCAGCGCAGGGTGCGGCAGCGCAATGCGTGAGGCAGGAGTTAGGAGCGTGGGCAGGGCAGCGGCCTTCGTCCAAAGGCCGCAAGGCAGGGCGTCACGGTGGGTATGTTGGCCCCAGCAGTGATGGGGAGGCTTACGGCCACTGTGATGCAGGACAAGGCGGTTCGGCGCGGAGGTCGTGCCCCAGCGGCGAGGGGGAGGCCTCCTGCCACTGACGCGGGACAGGGCGTCACGGGACGCCAACGGCCGCCCGCTGCTGGCGCGGGCGGTGTCACTGTAAGGAGATCGCCTGCAGAATCGGCAGGGTTGAGACTACTAGGACGGCCACCCGCAACCGCGGGCGGCGCCACTGCTTTACTCGATGGACAGCAGCAGCTGAAAGCCCCAGATGCCAAGGACGGGTAATGAACCTACGGCGGTAAAGAGGGGGCGAGCGTGTTTATGAATAGGGTTGGCGGGCAACACCAGGGCCTGCGCTGGCTCTACACTAACGGCATAGGGGACGGCAGGGAAGGCAATTTTCACGGCAGCGTTAATAGGCATGCTGAAAGCTTGGAGCCTCAGGCGTTAGTCTCCTTCGGCGCAGGGACGACAACAGGAGCAGGGAAGCCAGGCGCAACATTAGTTGGGGCAGCATGGGGGGCATATCGGTGGGGGACGACGGTAGCACCAGATCCCATTCCGGCAGCCTCCAGCCTGACCCTGGTGTCTCTTAACCACGGCTGGGGTCACTGGCACCGTGGATCCCATCCCGGTACCAACAGCCATCAGCCTGACCCCGGTGTCTTTTTCAATTCTACGGCCAGGGTCATGGGCGCAGTAGCTGACCCACCCGGCAGCATCACGCGCTGCACAGACGGTGGGGCAGCCCCTGCGGGCGGTGGATGGGGACACGCCGTGGAAGGTATGGCGTATCGTGTAATGGTATAGTGTCGCGCTTAGGGCGGCATCGAGGAGATATGGCAAGGCGTCACGGTTTGCAGGGTTCGACACAGAGTGAGCAAGGGAAGAGGCGTGGCCCAGTCCACCGCCAGGGTCGCTTCCCTGGGAGTCGCTGAGAGCGGGTAAGAAGCCTGCAGCAGTAGAAAAGGCCGGCTGTGAGACAGGATAAGCGCGTTTGCAGGTTGGTTAGCTTCACAGGGGGAATGGGCAGCTTGCAATGCGCAGCGGGCAAGGATCAAGCAGGGGGAGAAATCCCAGATAGCGCTGGACAGAGGCGTCCTGCGGCTCCGGAGGCGGTGCAGGTCCAGGACCGGGTGATGGATAGCGCAGCGGAAAAAGCGATTTTCAGGGCAGCTCTAAGAAGCATGGCAAGTTGAGTAACTGCTGCCCCAGGTGCGATTGGCATCCCCAGGTGGAATGGTAATGACAGACCGGGCTGGTATAGGAGCATGGTTCCCGCTGCTAGGCATACCAGATGGGATAGACTTATTTAAGTTTGCGGGAGGGCTTTGAGGGGGTTCTGGCAGGGTTGGCGGTACGGGCCTAGATTAAGGGGGGTTAAATAGGCCCGTCGGTGGCGGGTCTTGGGGGTTAGGTGCTTGTTCTTACCAGACTGGGAGCTGGGCCGTTTGAGCCCGGGGGGAGTACGAGTGGGCAAGGTCAGTTATCCATGACCTCGAGAGCCCGCTCGCGTAGGGGACACGAGGTCAGCGGTTCGAGGGCCGGCTGACCGTCCCCTCGCCCTCCTGGCAAAGGAGCACTCTGGCAGGGAGGGCATTTACCCCATTAGGTTTCTGTATAGATAAATAGCCGCGGCCATTTTACCTCCAGCTCCCGTTTCCTGTCTTTATTTGTACGTTGCATGTGGGTACAAGGCGGGGGGAGAGAGAACCGCCTGGGCCCTCCCTGGTCAAGCGGCCTCCCTTGCCATAGGCGGGGGAGCTTCATGACCAGGGGAGTCTGGCCTTCCCCTCGCTGGCCCGCCCCCACACCTCCCTCCCCAGCACAGGGGAGGAGTCCCCAGAAGGCCTATTTAAGGCCAGGATGGCGGGCAGCATGTCCTCTTTTGCTGCCCGCCAGATGATTTCCCACCCACCCATCCCCTTAGGTAGTGTTTGCAATCATGTCATGAACGGCAGCATAAGGTTGAGCAGGGCAGGGTATTCCCAGGAATGTGGACATATGCATTGTATGCCGTGTTAATGGTTCTTTGTTCCGTTACAGCACGAACAGCTGATACTGTGCTGAGTGAAAGGACGAGATTCCGAGCAGGAGGGGTCATTGTCCAGTTTTGCCTTTGTCGCGGTGGCTCTTGGGGGGTAGGTGCTTGTTCTTGCCAGACTGGGAGCTGGGCCGTTTGAGCCCGGGGGGAGTACGAGTGGGCAAGGTCAGTTATCCATGACCTCGAGAGCCCGCTCACGTAGGGGACACGAGGTCAGCGGTTCGAGGGCCGGCTGACCGTCCCCTCCCCCTCCTGGCAAAGGAGCAATCTGGCAGGGAGGGCATTTACCCCATTAGGTTTCTGTATAAATAAATAGCCGCGGCCATTTTACCTCCAGCTCCCGTTTCCTGTCTTTATTTGTACGTTGCATGTGGGTACAAGGCGGGGGGAGAGGGGAACCGCCTGGGCCCTCCCTGGTCATAGAAATGTCAGTAAATATTTATGATGCCAAGGCTATAAAATGATGTTGATATGATGCATAGAAAATACATTTATTTTTTGTACAAATATCCTTTGCTTTCCTTTTTCATGATCACGTAATTCTTTGTTAAATTAAGTAGTAGTTTTCTATTTTTTTAAATATTAATGACATTTTATGATTCAAAAACCCTACTGGTTATTTTTTTTTTGTTCATTTATTTTTTGTATAGCGCACAACATTTACTAAGCACTGCAAAAAATGAAATACCTGTAGATTGAGCACAACAATAAAAGGTCAATACAAGAGTGCGTTCCACATACATGGTAACATTGTGTGAGTTCCTGACTTGAAATCTAAGTAGTATATTGGAAATAAACAGTAGCATATCATGTAGCAACTTTAACCAGTCCATGTATTCAGAGTTTCTAAAATCTGCTTTAGACTATAACCCAGCCGAAATCACTGGCACTTTGCAATATTTTTGCGTTTAATTATGAGCTACAGTTTAATGTTGCACTTCATACTTCATTTTGCATTAAGAACATAGTATTTTGGGTGATCTATTATTAGCTAGAGATTGATGTATTTTTCAAAGATTGTTTAAGGACATAGACTATACTATACACTGTATTGGTACTATACTTTAGACACCTATTACATCACTAAACATGAGCACTTTATTTTTGTCACGGACACGGAGAAATATTAATGTAGATCATATCTTCAATGATCCCCACACTATACTTGAAGTGGAACAAAAAGTGGTTGGATTCCAACCAATTCTAGTACAACTAGAAAAAACCTTAGTTGCAGAAAGTAGGCAATGGTGGGAGGTTACAACACTCAGTAAATACTTAGAGAACCACCGAATTCCACGTGGACTGAGAGTCCAAAAAGTACCTAATGTAGACACGCAGAATGCAATATTCATGAAAGAGTGGAATGACACTCTAGATCAGTGTTCTTTTTCATTGATGAAAATGCTTATACATCAGCGTAAAAAATCACTGATACAGTTAGACAATGAAATTGAAGAACTAAAAATAAAACTCCACCCGTATCTGGACAATAGAGAACTTCTGGATATGGAGCCCACTGTTAAAAAACGATTGGATCAGATTGAATTAGAAATAGTGGGCACCAAACAGAGTAAGTTCTTTAGAGATAAGAATGACTACGATACGGGTCGTCAGAGGACCTGGAATAGAAAAACTAAGGATGAACTAATTAAACAGCAGGAAAAGCGAACTAGTAATTCCTATATGGGGCCTAAACGAAGTAGGAGTGAGAAGAGCAATCAGATTTCTGACAGTATTAGTAATAGGTCTAGAAAACCGCATCATTTGCCACTTATACCCACTCCAGTACCCATTCCAGTGCCCATCCCCCAACCACAAAGGGTATTGCCCCAACATGATACGAGTCAGTATCTTAAGCAAAAAAGAGCTAAGGAACTATATGACGCACAGATAGCGACAGCACCTGATATTGAAGCAAGTTTGTCTAATAACAAATATCATGTGCTGTCAGAAATCGAATCGGAAAGCGAACCCGACAGTGCGTCATATACTCCTTTACCAACTCCGGGGGCTAAAACTACCTTTTCTTTTTTAGAGTGGAGGAAGGAAAGGGAGCACATCTTTCCCCAGGTAGAAATAAAGAAAACCAATCTAGAAATAAAGCCACCCATGAATTACAAAAAAAGAAAAAATGCACCAGAGGGCGAAGAGGAGGTACTAATAGAAATAGGTTAATTAAAAGTCAAACATATCAGAACATCTTTAACCTTAGTAGACACATCCTGACTCCAGTAGAAAAACGTGTGTTAGGAAAAGGACTCACATTTGCTCCAATATGTGGTCCTAATAGTTTTAATATCCACATTGATGTTCATAAGTTTGCACGGAAACTAGCTTTAAAAAAATATTTTATAAAAGATGCAGTCACCAGCCAATTAGATCAAGAACCACAGAAACCACACAGTAAATTTAAGGCTAAGTCCACTTTTTATCCTAAATTTGCCCAAGGGCATTTGGTTAACTCCTTTGTGGAGATAGTAACCAAGGAACTAGATGAGTCAAGTAGGACATATAAGATTCGAAGGGATAATTTCAACTCCAATGAAAAATTGGCCCTACAACAACTGGAGGATAATAAGGGGATAGTTATAAAATCTGCTGACAAAGGGGGGGGTATAGTGGTCATGGATACTGAATACTATCTCCAGGAGTCCATGCGACTACTGGGTGACGTGAACACATACCTCCCCCTTTTGAATAATCCCCTTAGAAAATTTGAAACCCAGTTGACAAATTTGTTACATAATGGTCTCAAAGAAGGGGCGTTAATACAGCAAGAATTAGAGTTTTTGGATGTTAAATGTGCACGCACTCCCATATTTTACTTTATCCCAAAAATACACAAGAGCACTACACAACCCCCTGGCAGACCGATCATATCAGGTATTGGATCACTAACTTCAAATTTGTCTTCATTTATAGATCACCACCTTCAACCATTGGTACAACAGGTCCGGTCCTACCTGCGTGATACAACACATGTCCTTCAGATACTTAGAGATCTGCAGTGGAAGCCTGAATACATGTGGGTGACAGCGGATGTCACCTCATTGTATACTACCATCAATCACGACAAAGGATGTCAGGCAGTATCACGCAGGTTAGAACTAGACGACACTACATCACCAGCACTCAAAAAATTTTTAGTAGATAGTATACATTTCATTTTGACACACAATTACTTTCAATTTGATTCACAATTTTATTTACAGACCTGTGGAACGGCGATGGGCACAAGGTTTGCCCCAAGTTATGCAAACTTATTCATGGACAGTTGGGAGACAGATTACATCTGGAACAACTGTCCATTTGGGGCACACCTTGTGCTCTGGCGCCGTTTCATAGATGATATTATTTTTGTATGGTCAGGGAGCCAGGAACAACTGGAGTTGTTTTTTGAATTTCTTAATTCTAACGACAGGGATCTAAAGTTTACTTTTAATTATAATAGGGAGCATATAGAATTCTTGGATTTAAGCATATACATCCTAGACAATCAAATAAAAACCAAAACATATTTCAAGCCAGTGCAGGCTAATAACTACCTTAGGGCAGACAGCCAACACAATCCGAGTTGGATCCATAATATCCCTAGGGGTCAACTCACCCGCCTGAAGCGCAACTGCTCCGATTCTGGGGTGTATGCACTCCAGGCGTCTGATCTCAAAGACAAATTCAGAGATAGAGGATATCCGGATAAACTTTTAGAAGAAGCGTCTGTACAAGTAGATAAAATTGAACGTAATACACTATTAGAGTACAAAAATAAGAGACCATTGGAATCCACCAATGAAGTGGCCTTCGTCACTCAGTATAATGAGATGGCGCCAAAAATTAGATCCATTTTTAATAAACATTGGCCGCTACTCCTTTGTGACGATGTATTATCTAAATGCCTCCCAGAGAAACCCAAAATTATCTTTACCAAAGCAGCAAATTTAAAAACCCGTCTAGCCCCAAGTTGCCCTCTTGACAACAATAAAATAATGAGAACTAGTAAAAATAAGGGCTTTTATACATGTGCGAGCTGTACAGCCTGTACTTTTAGCAACAGCATGAAAACATTTAAGTCTAATGTAACAAATAAAATTTACAATATAAAAACATTTATGAACTGCCACTCCACATTTGTGATCTATCTATTGCAGTGCCCGTGTGGCCTACAATATGTGGGCAGGACTGGCAGGTGCTATCAACGAAGAATTTATGAGCACATCTATAATATTAGACGAGGATTAGCCACACACAGTGTTTCGCACCATTTCAGTGTGCACCATAATAAAAATCCTGCTGGGCTGAAATGTCAGGCAATAGAAAACGCACAAGTGCATTGGAGAGGGGGAGATCAGCTACAACAGATCAGTAGGCGTGAAGCCTACTGGATCTATGAGCTGAAAACCCTGTCCCCAAATGGACTAAATATAGATTTTGATCTAGGTGTCTTTCTTAAATAATAATTTTAAATATAATACAAAGGTTTTTTAAATATATAAGTATTTATTTAAGTTTTTATTAACCTAGGAATTCGAGAGATTGATTCATTAATAAGTGTTTCAATCAATTTTTAAATGTCATTTTAATTTTATAAGACACCTCACACTGCATCTTGGATTTTAAATATATATATATTTTCCGGTGCAGGCTTTTGAACATATATGTGGGATAATAGACTATCTGGAGTCATCTATATTAAATATATACTCTATAAATCAGGACAACATGATTAATTAGTTTTTGTTTATAAGATTTTTGTTTAATGTTGTGTATGTTGTTTGTGTATGTTAGGCTGCCATAGTTTAGCACAACCATGACTGACAGGTTAATTAGCCAATTACCACTGCAGACAAAGAATGTGTAAAGACATTTTATTTCCACCAATTGGACTGCACTTGCCATTACAAAAGGCAACCATGGACTGTGCTAATCATCCCCTGAAGAAGTGCGCATGCGCACGAAACGCGTTGGGTGTTTTAGAGATTGTTCACAAGAGACTTTCCAAGGAGCAGGTCACAGCACCCAGTTACAGCTCGAGCGAACGACGTGCGGTACAGGAGGAAGCGGCGGCGAGTAGCTCCACCTAGCGAGTGACGTCACGGCTGACGGGAATCTCGCGAGGTTTGGCCTGCAGGGACGCTGAGACCAGGAACAACTGGAGGAAGCGCCGGCGGCCATTACACCAGCACCACGCGCCGAAGCTGACCAAAGAACTGCACAGTATACATAGTATACACACCGCTTGTACCCCTCTGGCTTGCTGTAAGTAGGATTCCAGTTTTACCACACTGGATCCTCGACCCGCTCCCAAGTTCTCTTGTTTTTAGTATTGTTTAAATAAATCTCTGTATTATTGTCAGCCTTTCTGTGAGTGTTGTTTGTCATGTATGTTATGTCTGTATGAGTTATATGTTTATAGTTTGCAGTGTCACGCTATGATTTTTCTTTTTATCTCCCTTGCATGAAACCACGTGTGCTGTTGCGGAGTCTGCAGTCCTTCTGCCGGATCAGCATTTTTGGACATTGCAGCACATCTCTGGACTCATTCAGTTTGGACATTGAGGCGCCGGTCTGTATTGTTATCTCTGTGTGTTTTCACTAACTGTGTTTGGGTTAGTTTTTTCCTGGCAGCCGTTCTTTAATTTTACACACTGTGTTTGAGTTGTATATATATATATATATATTGTTTAGCGCTATTCACACCACTCTTTTTTCTGAGTCAATATAAAAAATGTGATTGATTTTTTCATTATATGCCTATTTCCTGAAAGGGACAATTAGCTGAGGGACTAATTGGCCTCAGTTGTCTAGCAGTGTCCGTTTCAACTCTAGGGTTTAGGGTTTTTAGGGTTAGGTGTTACGGTAAGGATTAGGGGTTCAGGTTAGAATTGGGGGTTAGGGTTTAGGTTAGAGTTTAGGATTACCCGCGGTGGCGACCAATTATACCAACTATCCTAGTGGCAAAACGGCCACAGAGAAATGGCCGTGGTTAATTGTCCTAGATGCTGTTTTTTCTAGTTCCACCTAATATTAGGCTAACTGAACTCCCAGTTTTCCTAATAGGATCATGAAGACTCAGATATTTAGATGGTTTCCAAAGATTTAAAAAAAATGTATTTCACCCCCCTACAAAGTTGTAAAACATAAAATGGCGTGTCTTTGGGCTGCTCTTTGCAAACCAACTTGAGCTATATGATTTTTAATGTGAATTAAATAATATATCTTTGGAAACAGCCCCATGTTTGCACCTTGCTGTTTGAAACGGGACTGAACTCATTTTAAATCTAGGATGTGAAGTACTGTATGAACACTTGAATATGTAAGTATACCACTCATGTTCAATGGAGAATAGTCACAATCTTGTGATATTAATTTCCAAATGCCCTATTCACTATGCTCTAAGTCATCTTCGGCCATGGCCCACAACTTCACTGCTCTATGTTCTGAAAAATTTGAATCAATATTGCCTTATTCAATAAAAATGACTATGATCATTTTTCTTGGGGGAAAAGGAAGCTCATTTGCAAGCCAATATTAGAAAAGGGAATACAATGCAAAACAAGTGCCAAAGGCAGCTTTCAATAATGTGGCTGAAGCTTATGCCTTTTAATTACGGTATCAATTCCAGGGAGTTCTTGAGTTTAAAGATTGAGGAGGACCTAGCCAAGGATGGGGGTAAGTGAGTTTTTGATTTAGCATGATCCCCAGCTGTGCTGATGAGGCAAACTAGGTCCTTCATGTGACACCTTTCATGTACATTGTTTTGTTGATTGTTAATGTTTTTTTATGTATGTGTATTTTTTGACTAATAATTCATCGTGTGTAGGTGTCCCGGGGTGGGAGGTTAGGCCCCTTGTGAAGACGTGCATGTGGTTACCTCTTGGACGCCATAGCAGTTACTAGCCTCGTTGGCATGCAAGGGGTGGGTAGGTATTGTAGTGTAAGGTTGTGTTAGGTTGTCAGGTGCATTATACCATTTGCACTGCAATTGCTAATGGGTGATACATTGTTATATTTATATATATGTAATTATTTCTCCCCCATGACAGGCCTGTGTTGGGGCCAATTAGGTTTTCTATATGGCGGCCTCGATTTAGATAGCTGAATCAGCTGGTTCGCCACCCTGCACTAGGTGAAAACAATTGCAAATGAGAGAGCTATTATTGCTATATCACAGCTCTCTTGAATTTACTGAATTTACTGTGAATGTGTAATTTAGTTAAAAAAAAAATACTAATTCACAAGGACATTAACATACCAGCAGAAGAGACATTCATAGATGTTCTTTCTGTGCTGTTTGTGCTACCTCTTCACCTTTTATTGTATAATGTGAAAAAGGCTTCAAAGTGTTTTGTCATTTTTTGCCAAAATAAAAAAGCTGAAGCACACTCTTCTCAGTACTGTATATTCAATAGGGCACCTCTAGGAAAAGAGAGATAAAGTGAAACAGGTCCTTTTTATGTGGACTGTGATAGTGCTGGATCAGCGCTATCACACGGAAAACCCCATTGAAGTCAATGGAGCTTTCTGTGCGCTAGTGCCAGATCGGCTTCTGATTTAACATGATCCCAATCTGTGCCAATGAGGCAACCTAGTTCCTTCATGTGACACCTTTCATGTACATTATTTTTTTGATTGTTTTCCAGAAAGGCCTAGTCAGGGCTTTGTCCTCAGGGAGATACGAGGGCTCTTGTGGCCTGGTTGGCAGGATAGCCCTCTATAAGGTGTATAGTTTTATAGACTGATGGCAAGAGGGGTGGGGGAGGGGGGGTCAAGCCCAGCGGTCTGACAGCAAGTAAAGACAAAAACAGACCTTGTGACAGGGCTTTCTTATCTCCTCCTTCAGAGTCCCAGTCTGTGTATCCCTGTTTCACACACAACTCAGACTACTGGGAGATCCAGGGGTTTAAAGCCCTCTAACAAGCCATCTGAAACTTGGTTAATTAAGTCAGCTTGCTCTCAGGCTGAGATTAACCTGTCCACTGCTGGGCTGTACAGCTACATAATAGGGTATACCATCTTATGCATAGTTATTAGTCAGACCATCTACTGTACCCTGTTACAGACACTATCACAGCTCACAGAATAATGACAGTAGAGTGTCTGTTGTTAAGGGATATCCCAGGGTTAACATACATTCTGTTTTTGACAGATAATATAATATGTATTGTTGTTTTTAGAGGCATTCCTACTTATCTAAATTTAACAATCCAGAAGGGCAGTAACCCTCTTCCACTTTATCATTACATCACTAATTGCTTTAGTGGCTTTATTCTAGTCATACCATATCTATCTGAGATAGTATAATCAGTGATTAAGAAATGAAATCTACTTGTTACCATTGTATATAATGTCATCATGTTAACCACTGATTTGCATTTTCTTGAGAATTTTTTTTAAATTGGGTCATATTTATAGTATATATAGGGACTACAAAAATAACAAGTAAAAACTAGATTTAACTCCATCCTTCCCATCCAATCTCCCAAGAGATAAGAAAAGTTTACTTCATAATATTTAATGGAAAAACCAACGAACCAAAGAGGAAGAAATTGAGGGCTTCAACTAGAGTTAATAACCTTCGGTTGAAGCACGCTGTTGCGAAAAGCTTTGAGGTCATGAGAGGCTGCTCAACGTGCTCAATTATTAAATTGTTTATTTTAATACTAATCCCTGGTGCGCTGTGTGTACATTTTTTTCCTTCAACTAGGGTTAATAAGCTTAATATCTTAATCATAACTTAATCATAATACATAATTCGCAATAGTCTTGGCCTTTTTAAACACAAATTTGGGACCTTCACTATAGATATGTCGCAAAATAGGATCGGCAGCCAACACTCCCCAGTGTTTTCTCACAATATTTTTTATTTGACTTGCTTGTTTGTTGTATTGTGGGATAAACAATGGGGATTGAGAAATGGAGTCTAGTCCCCTCTTTTTTTGTAATAACATGAATCTGTCCATATCCTTAACCTCCTCAAAGGTTTTGTTTAAATCAAGACGTGAGTAGCCTCTGGCTTCAAAACGGTCCAACAGATCCCTTGACTGAGTCAAAAAATCCTCATTATTAGTACATATTCTCTTGTCTAATTAATTGACCCTTTGGTATTCCCTTCAGTAAAGACTTGGGATGGCAGCTGTCAGCATGCAAAAAAAGTGTTACGTGAGTTGGTCTTACGGTAAACGTCTGTGCTGATATTCATAGTCATATCAATAAATAAAAAAAGATCTAAGTATTGTATATGGTGAAAATCATAATGGTGAATGAAGTGTAAATTTAAATCATTATTATTAAGATATTCAGTGAATAAAAAAAAGAGTGTGTATATCCCCATTCCAAATAAGTATAAGATCGTCAATGTATCTTTTATAAAAAGTGATAAATTGTCTGAAGGGGTTGTTATCTCCAAACACGTGGACCGAGTCCCACCAACCTAAAAATAGGTTGGCACTAGGGTTAATAAGCTTAATATCTCAATCATCCTACAACTATCTACTTATGGTGGCATGTAGTACGTTAGATGTACTGATCCCACAGATGTAGCACGATTCAAGTTTGCCATGCGGCAGGTGGAGAGCAGCCAAGGGAGGTCACGGCCCAGCATAGAGTGAATTTCCCAGAAGGATTAATATCCCTGCATCCGAATGGGACTTCCGCAGCATTAATCCTACTGGGTGCCACCAGTCTGTAAGAGCTGCGGTGAGAGATCATAGAGAAGCAGTCCCTCTCTCTGTGTCTCTTCCATGCAGCTCTTACAGCAAATCTCACTATTTTAAGTATTATTTTTAGTATGCAGTATTGAGACAGGGGATCTCTGGAGCTGAACCCCATTAATTTCAGGTTTGGGGACCTCCTGCTTCCTGAGGTTAAGGTCTCTGTATGGGGTACCAGTATCTCCCGCAACTTTAAATCTCCCTCATCACAGCCCACATGACCAGGACATTTAACCAGCCCCAGATAACGGCACCCCATACAAAGCTGTGTAAGATATTACTAGCCTTTAGTTGTAGGATAAGCTGAGCTATCAAGCTTATAAACCCTAGTGATAGGCTGAATTGAGCTTTCAAGCTTATTGATACTTTAGTTACCGTAGTGGACATGATGCATACATTACATTATAAAGGTATACATAATGCAAGCATTCATCATGACCACTCATACTAATCTTACAACTATCTACCCATAGAGGCTAGTAATATCTTAATCCAGTGTTTCTCTATCAGGGGGCCATGTAACTCAGGGTGCCTCAGGCTAACCTTAAGGGTGTCCTGTGGAAAAACAAATGATGTGTGCTTTTAGTGCATCAGCACAGATGCCGCAAACTTTAATTAATTTATTACGGATGAAAGATTTTGCATTACACTTAAAATAACAGAAAAATTGAATTTTACAATTACAGTCAATTAGGATAACAGTGTAATTGTATGTGTGCAATTAGATTGCAATGACATACTTGTTTTACATTTCTATTCAGTTTTATTTGTACTTTTACAAATAATACCCGACTAGCACCCTCTCTATCCACCTTTAAGACCCACCTTAAGACACATCTGCTTAAAGAAGCATATGAATAGCACTGGATAATCATGGACACATGATACATAAAGCTTGGCCCCCTGCAGACGCACTTACTAGAATTCCCTCCTACTGTTTCTGTACGTTCTCCCTACCTACCAATTAGATTGTAAGCTCCTCGGGGCAGGGACTCCTCTTCCTTAATGTAACTTTTACAGTATGTCTGAAGCACTTATTCCCATGATCTGTTATTTATATTATTTGTTATTTATATGATATGTATTACTACTGTGAAGTGCTTTGTACATTTATGGCGCTATATAAATAAAGACATACATACAATTTAAAAAAAAAATGACAACTGATAAGATAATGGGGTACGCCAGAAGTTGGAGCATCTCAGTAGGGGTGCCCTATTGAGCAAAAAGGTTGAGAAACACTGCCTTACTAGTTTCAATTGGTAGATAGTTGTAGGATACGTTGAGCTATCATGATATTTCCACCCCTCTTCCTCTTGAGGCTTTATCTCCTGCAGAAGCACACTTTACAACCCTAAAAGAGAGAAGTGGGGGAAGAGAGAAGGAGAGGGGGAAGAGACAGGGGAGGGGGGCGAGCAGAGGCAGAGCCTAAGGCCGAGTTCAGGGTGCATGCTACGTGACCGCGCGCACGTCCGTCACAATTTTGGGTTGTTCGGTTGGAGTTTTCAAACTGAAAACTCCACCGGCAGCAAAGTGCAGCGTTGACGCTGCTACTTTTTGCCGCTACAACCCAAAATGATATTTAGGGCTACAGTCACGTCACATGAGCTGGTTCAGTGAACCAGCTCAGTGACACGTTCGCCACGCTCCCGCCACGCCCTCAAATGCCACGACCCAACTCCTGCAGCCAAGGCACAGATCGCTGGGCTGCAGGAGCGCGCGGCGGAGGCACACACGGACGCTCGCGGCTGTAGAATCCACCCTGTACTCGGCCTAAGAGGGGGATCAGTAATCATAACTGTATTCTGTAGTTTTATAGTATAACAGGCAAGCCAGTGATGAGCAATGGAGAGAGTATAGTGGGGGAGCAGAGCCGCATGCTTGCAGCAGGTGCCTGAGTCGAAGTGTAAGCAGAGCCTGCCACTGCAGCGCCGTGTGGTCACTCTGTTGTCCAGGGGACATGATCACTACGGCTGGTGGAGGGGGGAACACCCTCTTACCTAGGTGACCAGGCCCAGGGATGGCAAGAGTTGGAGTAGATAGGACGGGTGGGAGTCCGGGGTACAGGGGTTCCAATCGCTGCCACTGGAGTGGGATGGGATCGCTGGGGGAAGTTTGGGGGACAGTAGTTGGAGTCTGGAGATTACAGCAGGAGACAGACAGATCACTGTGGGGGGGGGGGGAGGGGGAGCAGGGCCTGTGGACAGCAAGAATCAGAGTAGATCATGGGGCAGGGGGGAATCACTGTCAGAGAGGAGTCCGGGAGAAAGTACAATACAGGGGAACTGTCAGACGTCCCTTAAAATGTCCTTGCATTGTGCATAGTAAATGGCTCCCTTCTCCCATCCTGCTCCCTTGTTTCCCACTGAACAGAAGGGAGGAGCTACAACATGGAGCTACAACATGAATTTGGAGGACCCTTGAGCAGGACAGAAGAAGACTTGTGGCAAATAGTTATACCATGACACACACAGATTTGACATATTGTAATACCGCCAGTTTTTTATATCGTGGTATTACTAACAAACTGGTTTAATGCCCAACCCCCTACTGCATCCTTTTTTGTTTCCACATTGCCTTTTATTCCCTATAGATTATAAACTCTCACAAGGACCCTCATTACCTTCTGAATATTTTTACGCTGGTCTGTTTTTACTTGTATGTCATTCAGTTTATGTGATAACCATAACTCTGTAACCCACTGTAAATTCACATAAAAGTAAACTATTGACCTAAAATGATCAGTGTCATATTTTGTTACTGTATATGAATAATGACAAGGCAGAGTATAGACACAATATGTTGGCATTTGACAAATAAAGGATAATAAATATAAAAATAATAATGGAAGTGGGCAATTCATGTCCTAAGCAAATAAGTGCTATCTAATGGCACATGTTCCCCACCCCCCCCCCCCCTCTGGGAGATATACATACTACTACATGGGTGTGGTGCTTTACCTGTTCGATCAGGAGACTGGGAGAGATCCGGATTACTTTGAGACCAGGACATACTACTTTCTTCCTCTTATGTTGGTGCTTTGCGCCTCCAGCAGTGATGGGCTCCATGGTGTATGGATGTCAGTCCCAACCACTGCATACTTTATCCCTCCTGCCCAAGGACAGATACTCAGACAGGAGGGGAGTGAACAAAGGCTTTTATTGCATCTGGCTTCCACTGCAGCTCTTACACACACACAGCGGTGCAAGTATCAAGGCTCCAGACCTATCTGGATGGTGCTACCCCGATAGTGTGGTGTGTTGAGTCAGATGGTCCCCCAGGCCTACGCCTGAGGGTGGGCCCGCTCATCCTTGCAATGGGAGAGACTCACAGCCCATCTGTTTACTCCGAATTCCAAAGCAGGACTGACTAAGTTTTGACTCTACCTCTTCCTGAGGAAGCAGGAGAGGGCGCATGGACTGTAGCTATCCCTGATAGGCTTCACACAGGCCATGAGTCATCACTGCACCTGTCCATCAAAGGAGGAGCACAAGGGGGGTCAAGCGCCCATAGATTTAACCTGTTACTGCATGCAGCTAACAGGACTTACATAACAGATATATTATGGGGAAAGAGAGGTACTATGGGACATACCCTGTTACATACTGTATGCAATAAATGTGCAATAGTCTAATATATATTCAAACATCAATTATTTAAAAAAAAAAAATGATTTTTTTTGTAGACACCATGCAAAGTTGACTTTAATGTTTTGGAAGGAGACCTGTCATTTTATAAGCTTGATTCTCAGTATCAATAGATAAGGTAGGGCATATGTTTAGAAGTATGAACTTGAACCTACTTTGGGGAAACACAGCATTTTTAGGCAGAGCACTTAAAGTGTTCACATTTTAAAGGGAACATTTGTAAGTGTCTGGAGTTCTACAGGAGTCAGACAAGAAGTGGACTTCAGTCTTTCTGGATCCTTCAGCAACTCATCTGTGCGAGGATATTTTTGGGCAGCTTTCAGTGAGCTCACGTCTCTACACTAATATTCTACACTTGTTAGCCTGCAGCATTAACTCTCACTCTGCCCCCACCCAATTTCATCTGCCGCTGTCTCTACCAATACTTCTCCTTGTTCAAACACACTCAAACCTTCCTCTCCTTACTATCTACCCTTAGACTCACTTTGCAACCTCTTTAAACATACCCTGACACTGCTTAATGAGCAAGCTTTTGGCAAGAGCCGAAGGGCACACACAATTTTCTCTTTGTGCACTTTTTTTGTTTGTTTTGTTCTTGTATAGCACTGCTAGTTTTTACGTAGCGCTTTACAGAGACATTTCTTTTTGCAGACACAGTCCCTGCCCCATGCCAACTGGAAAAATTACAGCTTCATGTTAAGTTATGACTTCAACCACCTCTCAGTTTTGGACTACAGTTACTCTGTTCTCTCCTATTTACCTCTGCTCCCTCATTTGCACTTTTGTCACTACCCCTAGCTCCCACACTTTCCACCCTAAACCCCCCTTCCTAATTTCCCAATCCTTACTTGTCATGTCCCTCCTTTTGCAGCCATCAATTTCATCTGCTTCTCACATCACATCCCGATCACCTAAAAAAAGAAAAGCAACTCCCGGTCCTATTCTTTCTTCCTCTCCTTACTATTACTCCTACTCTGTGGTGACATGTCCCCTAATCCTGGCCCTATCTACAGTACGTAACAATCATTTAACATTCCAGACCCTACCCTAAAATCTCCTCAACACTCACTGCTAATCACTTCAACCTCATCTTCATTTCAACTCTCCCTTCACTTTTCTGTGCCCTATGGAATGCATGATCTGTCTGCAACAAACTTACTTCAATACATGACTTAGTCAGTTCAAACTCTCAACCTTTCAGCTATTACAGAAACCTGGCTCACACCCTCAGACACCGCCTCTCTTGCTGAACTCTCATATGGTGGTCTCTCCCTTAGCCACACCCCCAGACAAGGGAATTCACAGGGCATAGGAGTTGTCATGCTACTTTCCCCATGCTGCACATTACATGTCATACCCCCTTTCCTTCTCTCAGCCTCTGAAGTCCATGCTGTCTGTCTCTTTTCCCCCTGTGTTGCTCTCACCTATCGTCCCCCTGGAACTACGTCTCAATTTCTTAACAACCTTTCCACCTGGCTTCCTCACTTCCTTTCTTTTGACATACCTACTGTCATCCTGTCAGACTTATCTATTGACAATCACAATGCCACTTCAGCTGTTCATATTATCTCTTTAACCTCTTCCTATGGTCTCTCCCAAAGGACCACCTCTCCTCAGGGCCACCAACAGAAATCATGGGGCCCGGAACAAATGAAAGGAGCAGCCCCTCCCACCCCCTGAACCCATAGCGCACCTACCACGAAAAAATATCTTTTAGCGCGCAACTTTTACTAAACTGTTTTCTTATTGTGATATAGAAAAAAACATTACAATGCAACCTATTTATTTTTATATTTTCAACAAAAGACATGTGACTGCCTGCCTGCCTGGGTGGCTGAGTGGGTGGGTGGGGGAATGACAGTGGGTGGGTGAATGACAGTGAGTGGGTGGGTGGGTGAATGACAGTGAATGGGTGGGTGGGTGAATGATAGTGAGTGGGTGGGTGGGTGAATGACAGTGAGTGGGTGGGTGGGTGAATGACAGTGGGTGGGTGGGTGAATGACAGTGGATGGATGGTTGAATGACGGTGGGTGGGTGAATGACAATGGGTGGGTGGGTGAATGACATTGGGTGAATGACAGTGGGTGGGTGAATGACTGTGGGTGGGTGGGTGAATGACTGTGGGTGGGTGGGTGAATGACGGGTGACTGGGTGACAGTGACTTGGTGGGTGGGAGACAGTGACTTGGTGACTGGGAGACAGTGACTGGGTGGGTGAATGACAGTGACTGGGTGGATGGATGACAGTGACTTCGACAGTGACTGGGTGGATGGGAGACACTGACTGGGTGGGTGGGAGACACTGACTGGGTGGGTGGGAGACACTGACTCAGACACTGACTGGGTGGGTGGGAGACAGTGACTGGGTGGGTGGGTGACAGTGACTGGGTGGGTGACAGTGACTGGGTGAGTGACAGTGACTGGGTGAGTGACAGCGACTGGGTGGGTGACAGCGACTGGGTGGGTGACAGTGACTGGGTGACAGTGAATGGGTAACAGTGACTAGGTGGGTGACAGTGACTGGGTGGGTGGGAGACTGACTGGGTGACAGTGACTGGGTGACAGTGACTTACCTTGACCGGGTGGGTGCAGCTCGCCGCCGGACTCTTTCCACTCCTGCCCCTGATATCCCCGTGGCAGCTGCCCAGGAGGGAAGGTGGGCTTGGGGGCGCGGGAGGTGGGCTCGGGGAAGCGTGGGAATCTGGCCGCGGGGGGAGCGCGGGAAGCTGGCCGCGGGGGGAAGCGGGGGGAAGCAGGCCGCAGGAGGAGCTGGTACTTCTCCCTCCATCCCACATTGGGATCGGGGGGAGGGGAGGGGCCGCCACAGGAGGAGCTGGTACTTCCCCCTCTGTCCCACGTTGGGTGCGGGGGGGGGAGCGGGGACCGCCGGGGAATCACCGCCATTTTAAAAAAAAAATTTTTTTTAAATGTATCTAATTAACGGGGGCCCGGGACGCCAGTACCCTTTCTCCCCCGCTGTTGGCGGCCCTGCCTCTCCTACTAACTGCTATGGACACTCTCTTGACCTGTTTTTTTCCCGCTCTAACTCCTCTAAAACACCCTTCCATTACTCTGATCGTCACCTCCTAAACTTTAACCTCACTCTACGCACTGCACCACACACACACACACACACACACACACACACACACACACACACACACACACACACACACACACACACACACACACACACACACACACACACACACACACACACACACCCCTACATGCTCTAGAACCACTCACATTTTCATCCTCTCCTCTCACCCATCTCTACCCTTTCCTGACCTAGCAACCTCTCTATATGACAGTACACTCAGCCTTAGACAAGATGGTTCCTGCTACTACACATCGCCCCCAACAATCTGAACCACAACCGTGGCACACACACTTTACCCGCTACCTCCAAAGTGCTCAAGCACTGCAGAACATTACTGGAGGAAATCCTGTTCTAAAGCAGACTTCCTCCACTATACATTTATATTCGCATCCTATAACACTGCCTTTTGTCGAACCAAGCAAATTTACTTTTCTTCACTCATACAACATCTGTCCTCTAACCCTCCATATCTATTCACCACCTTTAATTCCCTTTCCCCCAGCTACTCCTACACAACCCCCTTCTACTCTCATAGCCCGAGACCTTGCCACCTATGTCACAGACAAGACTAAGTCAATCAGACATCACATCGCTTTATGTCAAGCTCCACAAGCAACATCTACATCCCTTCCCACACCTAAATCCACCCTCAGCTCAATTTACCCTGTGACTGAAGATGAGGTCACCGTTCTTCTATCAACATCTTGCCCTACAACCTTCCCCTATTCCCTCAGATCTTATTTGCTGCCTCTTTGGCACACTAAGCCCCACCATAACTAATCTTTCTAACCCCTCTCTCACCTCTGGCACATGTCCATCTTCTTTAAAACTAGCACTCATTTTGCCCAATCTAAAGAAACCCTCTCTTTACCCAGCTTTCCTCTCTAACTACCGCCCTATCTCTCTTCTCCCCTTTGCCTCCAAGCTACAGTACTTGAGTTACTAATATACAACTGCCTAACTCACTTTCTCTCCTCAACTCCCTGCTCGACTCTTTGCAATCTGGCTTCCATTCTCCACACTCCACTGTGACAGCACTAACAACCATGAACAGTGACCGACTCACAGCTAAATGTAAGATTATCTCCTTCTTACAAATTCTCTTGGATCTCTCTGCTGCATTTGACACTGTTGATCACCCACTTTTCCTGAACACTCTCATCCCATTGACCTTCTCCTCATTCAAGTTTTACCTATCCAACCGCTCCTTCAGTGTTTTTTTCTCTGGTGTCTCCTCATCTTCACTCCCTCTCTCTGTTGTAGTCCCACCAGGCTCTATCTTTGGCCCTCTGCTCTTTTTACTCTATGACTCAGTCTATCATGGATAGAAACAAGAGAAATATATGTATTTATAATTTTTCACTAATGAATTAGTGCACCCACAGTTGTCCTTCATACTTTTAAGGGAACTTTGTTACTGGCTTATGCCAGTTTTTAATAGCACCAAATCACAAAATGCATTATGCTTCATTCATTTAATCCCTTGGGCACTTTCACATATTTCACCAAGTTTAGTCCATAGGACAATAAGAAATTATACTCATTTAGTATAGGTACCTGCTATATTTTGAGTTTGCCTTGACAGGGTTACAAGGTTTGAATCATTTTTTGATCAAAAGATACAACAAAATAGCTCCTCTGTTATTAGACTTAGGTTCAACATTGAGAAATGTCACTAATAAATTGCAAGTCAATTTGGGAGGAGCGCTGGAATTTTATATTTGTGTTCCAAAATGTAAGTTCAATCTTTTTACCAGCGGCATACTCCATAAAGGATTGAGGGCATTTTCAATGTATTTGTCTTCTAACTCTATACCTCTTCTCTTGGGGAACTAATTTAATCTTTTGGATTTCAGAATCATTTCTGTGCCAATGACCCAAATTTACCTCTCTCCTGTCCCATGTCACCAACAATCTCTGCAATCTCATCCTGGATGTCCCACCGTTTACTGAAGGTTAACATATCCAAAACAGAACTAAGGCACTTCCCGCCCTTCTACTGTCACCTCTACACCCAAACTCTTTCTCCCTGTCTAACTCCACAACCTCATCAACACCTAAAGCCTGCTGTATGGGGGTCGTCTTTAATGCTAAACTCTCTTTCATTCCTCACATTCAGTCCCTTACCAAGTCCAGACGTCGAAACCTCTGAAATATCCCCAAGATACACTCTGTTATCACACATGTTTCAACTAAAATCCTAATTCACTCAATTTGTTCCGTTTTAACTACTGCGACCTTCTCCTAGATGGAATTCCCCTTGTCCACCTATCCCAAATCCAATCTATTAAAACTGCTGCTGCTGCCAGACTCATCTTCCTCACTCACCACTCCACTTCTTCTGCTCCACTATATTCGTGCTTGCCTCAGATTAGGAAACAGACTTGCAGGGCTAAGGTAAGGGTATATGTTCATCGGCCAGAGCCAAGTTACAGGGTCCTGTTAGAGTTAACGTAGTCTGGAAGCAGGCAGAAGATAAAGTTAGGCAAAAGAGGTGCAGATTCAGAATCACAGGCTGAAGTCAAGGAATAGAGCAAAGGTGAAGTCGGGATCACAAGCTGTGGTTAAAGCAGGTAGCAAAGGTGCAGATTTGGGGTCACAGGCAGTGGTCATAACAGGGAATCCACAGGCAAGTGGGCAAGAGATTTGGAGTAATATGGCTGGGACTGCAATACAAATAAGAACCTTGCTTGGCCACTTCCTGCAGGAAGTACAGCCCTTAATAGGTGGGTGCCAGGAACCAAGATGGCCACATGAGCGAAGTTTTGGCAAGCTCCAGAAAAAACTTGGAGCAGAGCACAAAACTAAACAAAGATCCTGAGGAATATTCTCATAAAACACTCAAATCCCTACACTGGTTTCCCATATCCTATAGAATCAAAATTTAAATCCATAGCTCTGACTTACAAAACTCTCAACGATGCTGCCCCCTTAAATCTCAGCCCTCATCCCCATATACTGTATACTCATAAATGCCCCCTATGTTTGGCCCACGACATCCACCTTTCCTCCTGCTTTATAAACTCCTCTCCTGCTTACAAAACTTCTCCCATGCTGCTCTCTCTCTCTCTCTCTCTCTGGAATTCCCTACCCCATACCATTTCACTCTCTCCCAGCTTTTAAACATTTAAAACTCCCTAAAAACACACCTTTTCAAGGAAGTCTATCTAGCATACCCTTAACATCATCTCCCTATCTGCCCTCCAACCCATTTGGGGGCAGCTTTGAAGCTGGACCAATCTCCAAGCTAAATAGCACACGCTAACATCTCCAATTCTCAAACCTTAATGGAATCAGCCCTCGGACCATACTCCATCAACATTGAGCAGCCACTTCACCTTTTTGTTTTAACACTGTCCTTCATTCCCTCTAAATTGTATGTTCTCATGAGCAGGATCCTCATGACCTCTTTGTATCTGTTTGCGAATGTTTGTCCTTTGTTTTGTTTTCATCATCCCCTCGTGCTAATGTAGAACTGCACTTCTCAACAACATGACCTATTGCAAAATAGCAGGTTGAAAACTCCCCAGTAATAACCTTCTTGTTTGCTAATACAAATGTTGCAACAGCACCAGCATGGTTTCTGAAAACTCTATGAATGACACCAAAAAGGTAGCGATTGCACAATCATTGTTTAAAGATGTACAATTGAAGCAGTATTATGAGTATCAATATGTTTTTGTTTTTTCAGAATCTAATTTTCTAAATCTTATGTCAGTTTGGCAAGAACAAGGACATAAAGGATAATATGATTGTCAAAAGTGTTGGCAGGTATAGTGAAAGCAGAAAAGGTAGCTTTAAGGCATGTAAGCAGACTCAGGAGAAGCAGGAACGATAATAATCATGTGAAGCCAAATAAGGTTATACAAGCAATCAGGTGTGCAAAGTAGCAAGAGGAATAGAAAAGAATCCAGTCAGTAAAGAAGACAAATTTTTTTTCTGTAGGAACATAAGCAAAAGAAGAAAAAGAAGAGAGGAAGAGTGAAATAGTGAGTCAGGTGAGTAAAATATGCATAAAGAATTATTTTTGCTCAGCCTTCCCCGTAGAAGGTGAAGATAAGAAGAATGAAATACAGGAATACAGATATAATAGCCTGATGTTCACTTTGCCAAAGATCAGCTGGGCTCCTCTGTCCTGATGATTATCATCTATAGAACAGCCTCTGAACCCAAAAACCACCAAGATGGACTTGCACACAGAATATTTTGGCATCCAGATAACTAAAGGTAAGTAGAATGTACTGACGTACAAAAACAATTTATTATACTATAAAACATTAAAGGAGTAGTTCACATAACTACAGTTCCTGCAACGTATTTGTCAGTCCCAAGTGCTATTCACGCTATCCCCGCGTATTAAACACTTATTCTGGTCACGGAATATGCTTAAGCATTTCCAAATGAGAAAACGACCCGTGTCCCTCTCTGCCTGCAGCTCCATGTACTCCAGAGTGCTTCCACGTCACGTGATGGATGTTACTCGCGTGTCACTAGACTTCAGAACACAGTCCCTGGTTTACTCTGGTGGTGTCGCCTTTTCCTTCACAGGACTCTCCACGTACTCTATCTCCTCCGCCCTACTAGTTTCGCCTTCCGCTTCGTCAGGGGCACATCTTTTTTTATCCTGTAAGTGCAGTATTTTACAGCAGGGCTTTAACCTTATTCTAAAGCAAATTACACTATGTTTTGTTTTTTGTCTTCTTTTTTCTCCTGTTCGCTTTAGGTACCATTTCCAGGACATTTTACTTTTTCTCTCTGGGTGGGAGTTCGGGCCAGCTGCAGGGAGAGATTAGTTTATTTTATTTAAGGTATTTATTTGTGCATATATCTGTTTGGTTTTCTTTGTTCAAATACAGGAATACAACTGAGAACGTGGTGGATGCCAGTCAATTTGCAGTTGAAACCTTAAAAACGAAATGTACCAAGATGGGATACATCCAAGGATACTGAAATAAGTTAGCAAAATGGTTACCAAACTATTAGCAGACCTATTCAATCAGTCACTTTTAACACATGTTGTTCCACATGATGGGGAGGGGAAACAGTTCTACTTAAGAAAAATGTATGCAGGAGAGTGGGGAAGGCAACAAGTGGAGCACCTTCGGAATCTGTACTGGGGTTGCTGCTCTTTAATGTATATATTAGCAACATAACAGATGGTGTGGAAAGAAAGTATGTCTTTCTACAGATAATACAAAAAGGATCAGTGACTGATAAACATCAAGTGAAAGGGGTTAATAGCATGAGGATATCCACTTCAAAGACCACCCTCCCTCTGCATGTCTGACTGAGGTATTACATACAGCTTTTTCATTTCTACCAAAGAATCTCTGGGACACAACACCTGAGTCGCCGGCGGCTGTCGAGGGGCAGCCAATGGGTGTCACTGTTTGCTGCCATTCGCTGATCCCCTGTACTCAATGGTGTCAACTTACCCTGCCTATAGATTGTAAACTCCTTGAGGCAGGGCCTCTTCTAACACAATTTGAATCCTGTATATAAATGTTACATTTGCCCATAATCCCATAATCATATGCCTGACTGTCCACGAAATGTCCGTAAACTGAATGTAAAACCTTTGTTCGTGTAATGCAACCATTTATTATTATTACTCGGACTTTTCATGGCTGACTCTTGTGTAACAAAATAATTGTATTTAATTGTAGTTGTTCTCAAACTAACTGTAAAGTATTGCGATGCTCCCTTAAATAGAGGCCTGTAATTACTTAAAAATTGATTGATGATGATGAATAATGATGATGAATAAGGATTGATGAATGATGGATGATGAAATGGGGGAAACTACAGTTTATTGCCAGGAAGTACAAAACCATTCATTTGGACCACAAAAACCCAAAGATATGTAACAGGCTACCCCCTGCTGCATTTCTTTCCCTGCCTGTTACTGTATGTAACTCCTGCTAGCTGCAAGGGGTAGCAGGTTAATCCTGTTGGCAATAGATTCCCCCTTGTCTGCTCTGTGAGTGGCAGACGGTGGTGGTGACTCATGGGCTGTGTATAGCCAATAGAGGTAGGCCATGAGCCCGCCTCCTCCGCTTCCTCTAGGAAGCAGCACCCAAATTTAGTGGTTCCTGCTCTGGCTGGTAAAGAGAGAGGTTGTGCTCTCTGGAGCTCCTGAGCAGTAAGGCTGTGAGTCTCTCTTATGGCAAGATGAGCATGCCACCTCAGGCTCCTAGGCCTGAGGACCATCAGAATCACCCAAGGAGACCCTCTACTATCAGGGTCAGCACTGTTCTTTCACTCTGGAACATGGAAGAACCTGTACTCCACTGAACGCATACCCTGTGGTTTATTGGCTGTTTTTTACAGCATTGGAGATAGTGCTCCGTTCTTTTCCCTCTCCCTTTCTCCACTGTACAAGAACTGCAGTAATGCAATAATAAATACCCTTGTCCAAAATACCCCTGCCTGAGTGTCAGTCCCTGGGCAGGAAGGGTGAGTGTGTTATGGTGGGGGATGATCTCCGGGACCCCTGGAGCCCACCACAACTGGAGGCGCAAGCACCAAGAGCAAACATCAGAGATCCCCATAAGCCTGTCCTGATCTCTATAAGACCGCAGATCAACTCAGCTCTCCTTGAGCCTAACAGGTATGCCAGCACCACACAGCAGTTAGTAGCAGTGTATTCCTCAGAAAGGCCACTAGATGAGATTGGGGAGAGGGGGGGGGGGTATACAAGGGCTACAGATAGATAACAGGATTAATTGTTCTATAATGTCAACTACCACAGAGAAAAGGTAAGTGAGATTATGGGGGCCATGCACTAAACTCCGAGCTTTCGCGCCGGGCTGAAAAAAATTAGCACATCCGATAAAAAATGAAGCCGGCGGCGCGATTCACTAAGGCCCTCAGCCCATTTTTTATCGGACGTGCCCAAAACTGGCTTATTGTGCGTGCAATGTATTTTCCCTCTGCTAGCGTTCTTAATCTTTACGTACGCTAGCTAATTGAAAAAAAAGCCGCTTGTAACATTTGCATGGAGATTTGCCATCTCCATGCAAGGCTGTTACAGGCGATCGTACAATAAATAAATACATTTTAATTATAGTGTACATAAGCAGGGAGTCTCCCGAGCTGAACCGCATTGGTTTCAGGTCCGAGGACCCCCTACTTCAGGATATACAGGCCCCGTTATGGGGTGCCGGTATCCCCTATAGAATTTCAATGTCCCGGTCACGTGACGCGGATGCTTGAAAGTGCAGGGGATACCGGCACCCCATAATGGGGCCTGTATCTCCTGAAGTAAGGGGTCCTCGTAACCTGAAACCAACGCGGGTAAGCTCCGGAGACCCCCGGCACATCTACACTATAATTAAAATGTATATTTAAAAAAGAATTAACAAACATCAATACACGACCCCCCTCCCGCCCTCCTCCCTAACACATACAGTACAATAATGTGCAAAATAACTATTATCCAGATATGGATAATAGATTATTTGCCCATTATTAAACACTGCATTAGCATACCTAAATAAAGTCAATAAAAACAGCAGCCAGCTAATCCAATGAATACAAGCAGTAACAACATCAACAATGAATTAATGAAACCATTAACCAATGAAACCAATTAATTCCTAAACCAACTCAAAATGAATAGTAACACTAACCTATCAAATCAATTAATTACAACAACATTAATGAATGTAAACATTAAAAGACAAATAAATACATTCAAACAATCTCTGAAAGAATCATAAAACGCAAAGCTAACATAATACAACATTAACTACAAACGAACACCAATCGCAAACATTTTATTACATTAAGCAGGAAAAATACAAACAATTACATCCACATAAGAAACTGACATTAAAAAAACCAACAGCAATACCAAGCCAGAAATGCCCCCCAAATATTGTAAAAATAATGTATTAATCTGTACCCTAAAGTAGTACAGACTAATATATTATCAATGTGCCTCCCCCAAAAAATCAACAATCACATCCAATGAACAAACCTGTAAAAAAAGACATTTACAAACATTCTATATATTACTTACCATTAGAAGCGGTGGCCCTCCGACTCCCGGGGTAACAGGAAGCTCACGTACCTTGAAGGCCTCCAACAGCATCCGATGCCATCCGCCATGAAGATCCGGATCAGGTACCCCAATCTTTTTTCTTTCTTTAATCACCTTCTTCTATTTTCATCTGTAACCATTTCTTGTTCTTCTTTATCTTCTTTCTTCATCTGTCAATCCAAAATACCCCATGTTAAATCCCAGCCGATTCTGTCTCGTCGGCTTCTTGGGCTCAAATGAGGCGTCACGGCCTTAAATATGGAGAGTAATGTCACATTTAGGGGCCTATGCAGAGAGCAGCGCTATAGTAAATATCGCCTTTTTTTGGCGAAATTTGCTTAGAAAACAGCAGAAAATGGCAAGTTACGAAAAACGCGCCATTTTTTTTTCTATTTGTAAATCTCGCCGCGCGGCTGGCGAGAACCTACATCTCACCAGTTTTAAAAATATCCGAATTCAGAAAGGCGCGAACGCCATCTAGCGGCTGTTCGCGCCAATAAAATGGCGAGATTTTCTACAATTAGCTCCGCCAACAAAAGTTGACAAGAAGCTGGAGCTCGCCGGCCATAGGAAAGAAAAAAAAAATGCGCATTTTTTTTTTACACATTTCAGCAGCGCGCATCTCTCCATTTTAAACTCGCCACACGCATTCATGCTATAAATTGCAGATTTCGCACATTTCTGCATATGGAGAATAAAACTCTCCAAAAAAGCTACTTTTTATTACCCTCGCCAATTTTTAAATTCGCTGCTCTCTGCATAGGCCCCTTAGCCTCAAAATGGTTAACAGCCACCTGATTGGCTGTTCGAACCATGTTCCGACTTTATTTTTTTTTTTTATATGACGTCACTTAAAGGGAATGATGCCAGCCAATCAGAATGGCTGTGCTTCATTTGCCTTTAAGATGTTACTTACTGTGTTCAGTTCTGTAGGCCATATACTGTATCTCTAGAAAGACAAATAAATTAGAGATACTAAAATAGTTAATGGTGTATTCAGCGGTGTGCAAACAGGGGGAGCACGGTGGGTTGCAGAGGCCCCGCGCTCTTCCCCCAAGGCATTTAACTTAAAACTGGGGGATTGCGTGAGGCCTCTTCAACTTCACTTACCTTCTCTTCGACAACGCGCCGCCATGGCAACGCAGCATGTAATGACGCCGCGGGTCAAGGCATGGCAACGTAACGTCACGTGACCCCTCGGCGTCATTTGATGCCGGGGAGGAGGTAGGAGAGGGGGGGAGGGGGCACGAGCAGGGAGGGAAGCAGGAAGGGGGGGCGCACGCTGGAAAGTTTGCGCACTGCTGGTGTATATCGTAAAACCTAACCAGGAAATGCCACAGGATCTCTCCTTAATGGACATCACACTCTAAAGCTAGACACTTAGGGAAAATGTAAGGAAATATTTCTTCATGGAATGGGTAGAGAATGAACGCAATAACCTTGCAACAGAGGTGATGGAGGCAGTAAAGGGATTCCCATCTTCTTGGTATGGACACATTGCTAACCTCAAAATGAAACGAAGGAATAGATAGGTGAATGGGCTGACTAGGTTTGGCCGAGTTAATGTTTATAGTCGTATTCAAGGCTATGAAAAGTAGACTGGACATGATTAGATATTTAAATTCTGGGAAGGGACATCAAAATAAGCATATTAACAACCAGATTAACAAATTAGCGCAAGTAGATTCGAGTAATAACTGTTCACTGATTGCGCCTGAATGGGCAAAAATGATTGAACCAGTTTGAACAAACTGATAGTTTTTTTTATTTTTAGATTTCTTTATACAGTACTGTCGTTTTCAACAGGAAATTATTTCGATGGGAATTTTGGGCCGAACCCAGTCTAAGCTAATTTAGAATTTACACCTGAAACTATTTCAAGAGTACTCTAATTAATATTTCAGATTCTTTTAAAAGTTTTCTTTATAAGGTTTGTTGGTATTTTCTATAGTTAAATGAACAACGTCAACATACAGTATAAAAGGATACTTGCGAGGAAAAGGATCACACATTTTTATTAACAGAAATAATCTAATTCATGTGTTTGTTATAATGTGCACTAAAGTAACTCTAAATTATGGAGTACAGATATCACTGAATCAGGCCCCTTGTGTTCACTTCTCACACATGAATTGTGTGTCCCTTTTAACTTAGATTTACAATGTAGATGTATACAAATAAAATGCTATTTATTGAGTAGACCATGCTTTCCAGCAAAATCTGGGCAGCGTGTGGTACGTGTGCTACTAAATTGTGTCATATTGTAACCTTAAAACTTGTAATAAAGTATCTTAAGGTACCTTTTTATTATCTCTGTCAGCAACGAGCATATCTAGTTATAATGCACTATAACCCATGGCAGATTTTAGACTTGTTAACTTACAGTAGATGAGATATAATACAAAGATCATTCCTTGCTGATCAGTTCAAAAACAGCCTCATAAACACTGTATTTTTTTGTTTGTTTTTGTTTTTTAAAGTACTCAGCATGAGATGAGAACAAACAAGCACATAACTAACCGGAGGACAGCACTGTGGTAAATTAGTCTATCCATATAGATTTGGTGTAAATAAGCCTAAAAAAAAGTTTAGTTGACAAGTACTGTAAATACAAATGTATCATGTGTGTACTGTGAATTACTTGGCAAATAAAGCAAAATTTGGTAAACACGTCGATTGAATTAAATAACTTATTTTCTCTTACTCACCAAATTACAGTATATTTAGGGCTGGGTATAGAGAATCTCAAAAATACTTGCCTCCTGCAATTCCCTCAGCAACACATGCAATAGAAAAAAAATAGATTTGCAGGAAAACTAACATCTATATTGTAGCTACCGTGCTGTCCTTACTGCATTCATGCTAGAAGAATACTATATATGTAGATAAGGCAGAGAAATCCCCAGCTTTTGCCTTCTTAAAGGGTATAGTGGCATGTCAACAGGTGGTAGATAAAGGAATGACCTTTAGTCAAGGCAAGCGGCAAAATAAGTGGGGGTAATTGACGTATAAGCAGCTGCTGACCAAGCACCGGCGGCACGACCAGGATGTGGTGGGCTTAGCAGAAGGCAATGCTTTCCCTCCTGAAAAGCCACAGATATCCCTTGACTGTGTTGTGATTGCACGTATACTGCAGGTCATCACTATAATAAGGCAAATAGCAGTTATCCACTGGGATAGTGCTTCAAAGGAAACTTAAGAAGACCAGTGATGTTCGTAATGATCAGGTAGCACTGCTTTTCTTTTTTTCTATTTTTTCTATACCACTATAATAAGCCTGTCCAGGACCTAGGCATGAGTTCAGATGTACTAAATGGTGGAGCAGGCAAAAAGAAGATATCAGGCCTCATTAGAATGAAGACTGCAGCAGAATGAGACCTCCAATTGTCTTGGTTTCCTTGCCCTTATATCAAGGTCCTACTTCCATCCAGAACTGTGTGGAAGATGGCGTGCAATGGCTTCTATATAATAAAATAATTCACTCAGGCATTTTTGACGGAAACAACATCTTCTAGCACACTCTTCAAGCCCTTTGGCTATCAGCAGGATTGTGAGATCTGGAAACTCCTAGTCACAAAGTGGCATGAAGGCGATAGTTACAAGACGTTTGCCTAGAACTTGGACGAGGCAACAGTGTGATTTGACAGCTGTAATTGCAACTCAGCAGCCCTCTTCCAGATCCACTCTTCTCATTCTACACGGTGAAGGAACTACAAAAGGTACCCTAAGCATAGTTTGTTCAACCCATTCCTGACTGTATAACCACGTGATATGATCTTTGCTGTAGTCAAAATCAGCAGTCACACAGTCAACGTCAAGACCTAGAACATCAAGATCATCATGGACAACCCTAAAAGCAAACACTCAGAGCTCCTCACAGCAATCCTGGCCCGAGAACACAAGCATTAAGACATTAACGTCACTAGGCCGGACTGGGTTTTTCCACCAAAAAATAACTCATACGGCTGCTTATAGAGTTCCCCATCAGTATTTGCAAGTGCCTCATGACTTTCCATCTCAAACAAGCAGGGTGCCAATACATCAGTGTGTATACCTCAAGTCTTGTATTAGCAGTCCAGGGGGAGCATAGAGGGAAACAAGACAAAACACTACAATCTAAGTGCAGACAATTAAATAAAGTAAATAAACTCTGTAGAATTCTTGCTCCTATGTGCAGCCTACTCACAGGATTTTAGTGAAAAACGGGCAACAAGTCTTAACACCATCAATTAAATTAAGGAAGAATTCTGCTCCAGCTTGTTGGAGAATTTTACCAAGGACTGCATACAGTAGGTGGGTGGAAGAGGAGCGTACTGCAAGGATCTTAGCACTTTGAAATGCCACAGTATGATAAAAACGGGAGGCGAAAAACTGGATGCTGAAGAAACATTGTAGAAAACTGATTCATCAACACAGGGACACCAATTCAGTTTAGAAACAAGTGCCCAAGCTACGATCCTGTATTCTCCTCATGAGTTATCTTCAAAGATAAGACAATCATAGAAGACTATCATCCTCAACTGCGAGGATTGCTGAGGATATTTGGTGTTTGTTTAATTTAAATCCCTGGCAAACCACCATGAGATTTTGATTTGTCTTTCTTGAAGCTTCTTTATTTTCTGTGAGTGCTTTGCCATTTCATGGTCTTGAGAAAGATTAAAATAATATTGAACCATTGATATGTTATTAAAACAAATAATTTGTGACTCATGATATTTTAATAATCTTAATATTTTATTGCAACCAAATACCTTATATTACAGACAACGTGCCTATAGCAAAATTGTTTTCAGGTGACAAATAATTTGCACAAATAATGGTTTGGAGAACAGAGAAACAAAACTGGTTTGGAATCAGAAAATGGCAGAGTGGAGAAATGTTCCAGAAACGGCTATAAACAGGACAAGGAAGCCCTGGAAAAGGGCTGAAAATATAGGCCTAAATATTAAAAAAAAGGTGTTAAATGTAAAAAAAACAAAAATGGTGTTATTAGTGTGTAATACCAATTTTGTTTATTGACCTATTCACTAAAGCCATATCGCAAGAAGTAAAACAATGACACAAGGCTTTTTAATGCAGTGATATTTCTGCATTTCTGTAAACAGTATGCAAATGAGTAATTAATGCCAAATTATGTATTCACATGCTGTAAACCCTGATATTACCACTACCACCAAACAATCTTGTCAATTTTTATCACCTACCGCAGGCTGACATTAAATCTATCTTTTATATATATATTTAAGCAAGTATACAGTATTACAGTATAATAGCCATTACAAATTCATAAAATTAACATTTTTAATTTATCATATATATATATATATATAGGGAAAAAGAGAGGAGAGAGCGCACGCCCATAGCGTAAAATAGTAAATTTAATGAGGGGAAGGGGAGGAGGGGGTAAAAAATGCACTTACAAATGTACAATAAAAACAAGCATTGCGTGATTATAATCACCACCATCCGGTTAATACTGCATAATCTTGGGGCAATCCCAGTCTCAAAACATAAAGGATCGACGTCCCAGCAGGTTCTCAGGGCAGGTAGATGCTGTGTAAGAGTCCAAGAAAGTGGCTCCGTTTTCTTAAGCCTCTGTAGCACTCGCGCATGGATCAGTCAGCTCCAGCGCTTGGTGATGACGTAATGTCAATGCGTCCAACGTGATGACGCTCCCTGACGCGTTTCGTCACTCACGGGTAACTTTTTCAAAGGGAAGTGTGGAGAAGGGGAAGGTCCGGTATTTAAATGCAAAATCCAATGATGTTAATTGATTGGAACGCCCCAACTCAGCTGAAAAAGTGCTTGGTGCTATCTACAAATATACCACCAATGGATACATATAGAATTCACATATTTTAAGATAAAACCTATAAGAATTGGAGGGGATGAAATATAAGAGATATAACCGCAGATTATACATACAGTACTATACCTAAAGGGAATATACACATCTCATATATAATACATATGAGCTGAACAAACCAACATTAACATTAGACACATATAAAGAAAATATTCTAAAAACATATTAAACATCCATTAAGTTGTATAAAGCATATGGGTAAATGATTAACCCTTAATGGCAAGTATGTATGGTAATGCAGTTCCCATAAGGGGGTTGTAAATATATAAACAATTACAGATATATCAAAACTGAAAACATAAAACAATATATCAGAAAATAAATAAAATAAATAAATATATACACATATATAACAATATACTAAGAAGTCAAAAACCAGATTCTTTAAACTTTACAATTGATAGGAAATCTAACCTATATTATCCTATCTCATGCGGATATTTGGGTATATTCTGAATGATAGAGAACATTAATGTTAGGAGTCTATATGCCACGAACAAAGTAAGATGTCTGGAGGGACATATGAGGACCACCATAATATGATAAAGTGATTGCATCACCTGTATTACATATAAATAAGTGTGGTGTATATAGTGATAATAAGTGTATATGAATCAGCGTGAAAATAAAACTAATATCTAAACTATCAATACCACTATATGACCATGGATATCCTATAATATTGTTATCATTTATGATAGTGTGAACTTAAAGTGGTGAATAATATATAAGTGATTAAAAGGTGTGCTCAATAGTTTAAGAATTATAATGTGAAATTAATTATTTATATATGTTAGAACCCAAAGAACCAATTATTTTGGAAAAGGAGACGAGGAGAGATCCGAACAATAGATGACACAGAACAGCAGAGGAAGTCTAGCAGGAAGAGACGTCCAAGGAACCATTAAACAAACGTGCTGACATCCAGGCATTCGTTAAGTCCACCCGGGCTTAAAGTGCCCAATTGGTGGATCCAGAAAGTTTCCCGCCTACAAAGGGTCTTGAACCGGTCGCCACCTAGAGCACACGGTGAAATTGTCTCAATTCCCATTATTTTCATAGTCTTAGGATCCTGCTGATGGAATAATTTGAAGTGTCGAGAAACACTATGATTGTTAAGACCTTTAATTACATTTCTCCTGTGTTCCAGGAAACGTGTGCCAAGAGTCCTAGTGGTGCGTCCAACATATTTTAAACTGCACCCACACTGAATTAAATACACGACATAAGTACTGAGACAATTAATGGAACTACTGATAGCATGCATAGTACCTCTACTTGAAGAACAGACATGTGTCTGATTCATGAGATGCCTGCAGGTAATACAGCGACTACGGCCACATGGGTGATTACCCAGTGGACCCTTATGAATCTTGGCATTAGTAAGAGTCGAGGAAGACCTGAGTCTAGTGGGAGCTAGCATACTCTTAATACTTCTAGCCTTCCTGTATACTACAGAAGCTCTATCAGGCAGAACGGGTCCTAAATGGGGGTCACACTTGAGGATGTTGATTTCAAAAGCCAGTCTGTATAACTTGGAAACAAGTTTCTTTCCAAAGGATATGATCCTGATTTGATTTCCGACTCTCTCAGCAGGGTGAGCTCCTTTGACAGATCAGCCTTATTAAATAAGTCTAAAAATAAACAAAATAAACAAAATAAGGGGATACGCTTGAGTTATGATACCCCAGCGGTAACTACAGATACGGAGGCATCTACAGTGAGGTTCATAACCACCTATAACCAGTCATTTAAATCTATCAATAAAATCCTTATTGATCATTGGTCCATCCTCAAGTGTGACCCCCATTTAGGACCCGTTCTGCCTATTGTTCGGATCTCTCCTCGTCTCCTTTCCCCCCCCCTCACAACCCCCCCTCCCCCCTCCCCCTTTCTCACATTTCTCCCCCCCCCCAATTTCTTCCCCCCCCCCCATTCCAGAGTTTGGGTCATAATTTATTTGAAAAATAATTGGTTCTTTGGGTTCTAACATATATAAATAATTAATTTCACATTATAATTCTTAAACTATTGAGCACACCTTTTAATCACTTATATATTATTCACCACTTTAAGTTCACACTATCATAAATGATAACAATATTATAGGATATCCATGGTCATATAGTGGTATTGATAGTTTAGATATTAGTTTTATTTTCACGCTGATTCATATACACTTATTATCACTATATACACCACACTTATTTATATGTAATACAGGTGATACAATCACTTTATCATATTATGGTGGTCCTCATATGTCCCTCCAGACATCTTACTTTGTTCGTGGCATATAGACTCCTAACATTAATGTTCTCTATCTTTCAGAATATACCCAAATATCCGCATGAGATAGGATAATATAGGTTAGATTTCCTATCAATTGTAAAGTTTAAAGAATCTGGTTTTTGACTTCTTAGTATATTGTTATTTATGTGTATATATTTATTTATTTTATTTATTTTCTGATATATTGTTTTATGTTTTCAGTTTTGATATATCTGTAATTGTTTATATATTTAGAAACCCCTTATGGGAACTGCATTACCATACATACTTGCCATTAAGGGTTAATCATTTACCCATATGCTTTATACAACTTAATGGATGTTTAATATGTTTTTAGAATATTTTCTTTATATGTGTCTAATGTTAATGTTGGTTTGTTCAGCTCATATGTATTATATATGAGATGTGTATATTCCCTTTAGGTATAGTATGTATAATCTGCGGTTATATCTCTTATATTTCATCCCCTCCAATTCTTATGTATCCATTGGTGGTATATTTGTAGATAGCACGAAGCACTTTTTCAGCTGAGTTGGGGCGTTCCAATCAATTAACATCATTGGATTTTGCATTTAAATACCGGACCTTCCCCTTCTCCACACTTCCCTTTGAAAAAGTTACCCGTGAGTGACGAAACGCGTCAGGGAGCGTCATCACGTTGGACGCATTGACATTACGTCATCACCAAGCGCTGGAGCTGACTGATCCATGCGCGAGTGCTACAGAGGCTTAAGAAAACGGAGCCACTTTCTTGGACTCTTACACAGCATCTACCTGCCCTGAGAACCTGCTGGGACGTCGATCCTTTATGTTTTGAGACTGGGATTGCCCCAAGATTATGCAGTATTAACCGGATGGTGGTGATTATAATCACGCAATGCTTGTTTTTATTGTACTTTTGTAAGTGCATTTTTTACCCCCTCCTCCCCTTCCCCTCATTAAATTTACTATTTTACGCTATGGGCGTGCGCTCTCTCCTCTCTTTTTCCCTTTAGATTCCCTGTGGACGTGGTTTGTCCATATTGAGAGCAGCCGGACACCCTCTACACCAGCACCCACAATTTTTACTGGAACTATTTCTGAGGACTGGTTTACCACACTTTTTTTGCTTTTTTTTCTTTATATGTTGTTATTTAGTTAGTATGTAGAAGTTCTCTACATGGTTTACAGGTTTAATATTTGCTATAGTATTATTTAGGGATTCACTATTATTAGTTAACACTGTGTAGATATAATATTATCATTTATTCTTAGCACGGATATTCACCTTATTATTGTTTTCACATTTAATCAGAGGCGCTGCTTTCTTTCTCTGTTTGTCATATATATATATATATATATATATATATATATATATATATACTTAAGCAAGTATGCAGTATTACAGTATAATAGCCATTACAAATTCATAAAATTAACATTTTAGAACATACAGTATTAACCCATTGATAACCTAAGTGTCAAACCATGCAGCATTAACATATCTGAAGCGCAAAATCCTCAAGTGTAGATTTAATTCAGGCAGGGTAAGTATACTGAATGAAGTATACTTTCCCTGCCTGAATTAAATGTACACTTGTTAGTGCGTCAGCTATATCTTCCCTTACATATATATTTTTTCAAGGGCGTCTTACACTATTTGGTGTTTTCTCTTTATCCTACAGTATACCCTGTGAGGATTTTTAGCTTCAGATCTGTTCCTGCTATTTTGTGCTAAAACTTTTTGGGAAGTCTTATTGCAGGGGAGCGCAATCTTTTCCCTGCGCCCCCCCCCCTGCCGTCTGCCCCCCTCTCCTCGTGCCCCCCCTAGGCACTTGTTTCTAAATGGAATCGGTGTCCCTGTGTTGATGAATCAATTTTCAACAATGTTTCTTCAGCATCCAGTTTTTCGCCTCCCGTTTTTATCATACTGTGGCATTTCGAAGTGCTGAGATCCTTGCAGTACGCTCCTCTTCCACCCACCTACTGTATGCTTCAGACGTCCTGGCGTCAAGACATCACGTTACAATGGTGGCGCGTGACCAGGAGCATCTGAAACAAGGTAAGTAGAAACTTACAGAGGCCCTGCAGCTCCCCCGGCATTAATTTAAATGTATTCGGGAAGCGTGCGGGGGCCTCTGTAAACCCTGCGCCCCGCGGTGCGAGCCACTTTGCGCACCGCTGTCTTATTGTGAAGCTGCATTTTGTATTTTATCGTTTGTTATACTTTGAATATGGTGTAATCACTCATTCACCTGTGCGAAGTCATTTTGCACTCTTGGATTTTGTTTGCAAGTGTCAAACTATCACTAGTTGGCCACTGGACTTAATATTTCCACATACTGCCTTTTACATTGTAATTGTTGGGTGTTTATGTTGTATGTTAACTACTTTGGTGCCTAAAGACATTCGTTTGCAATGCATTGGTAGCCTCAGACATTAAAGGGGCTACATTATTTTCTGCCATATACTTGTAAAAATCCTAATACATGATATGTATCCTATGATAGAAAAGTGGGATATTTCCCATCCATCACAAATGAATTGCTAGCACTGATTAATACTGGATTTAAAGACGTAATCACTTATTTTTATCACCTGGTGTTGCATGAGATGTGGCTCTCCAGTTTCACTTTAGCTTTTTCAGTTGATACTCACTGATTTGTTCAGTTGTGGGGGTGTTTAGCAATTGAAAGATATCTGACATTGTGATGGACATGGGTAAGTCTTCATATCCGAAGAATAGAAGAGAGGAAATATCGTAAACCCTTATATTGGGAATGGTAATGAGGTCTTAAAGACAGCTAATGCATTTAAGTGAGCAAAGTTCAGTTAAGTAATGACCCAGCTTTGTGAAGACACGGGAATATCTGCAGCAGGGCAAACATTCCTTACTCCTGGCTAAATTTGGACTCTGGAACAAGAAGAGGGCAGGGAAATTGCCAATGTACTTAAATTTAGCAGCAATGTTTTGAGAAAAAAAAAAAAACAATGATACATGCAAAATGTTGATAAAGATATTCTGGCTATAAGCATTTTTGTATGGGTCGCTAGAAATGATCTAGCATTTGAAAGTTGAGAGCCCCTCTCAAATGTGAGCAAGCAAGCGAATTGGAATACAAGAACAGGACGGCTTTGATAAATTCAACCTGGATCCTTTGAGATGTATAACATATTATATACACATACATATTTTTGACTAATTATTTAACACAGTTCCCCAGTTACAAAACTATGTCAATAATTATACGTGTATAATATATACATGTAGAGATGTTTAGTAAGAGAAAGGCCGGCCTTTAGATGAAATTATACAGAACTTTAGATGATCTGTTTTTCCAGTGCAGGTTACTAGATTTCTATTCACTAAATATACATTACATGGGAATCATATTTTTTTTATCATTTACTGTAAAAATTATCACTTTTATGGACAGCATGCTTAAAATTAACCTGAGTAACTTTAGTTTCCATTTTCATTTAGAGTAGCGTGGCTTTCACTAGGATCATAACAAAGTAGCTGTTCTGAAATGGATAAAATAATTTCCCAAAACGAAATTCTACAACAAAAGGCTTTACCAAACTTCCAAACAACGGACAATATCAGGTCAACTAAGCCTTTACAGAGCTGCAATATTATCATATTCCCCGAAACACAAGTATAAAAAACACTATCAGATCTGTCACTGACAGGAGCTAGTGGGCTTTAAGTCTTCTCTGCAATTAGCTAAAACCATATGTAGCCATGGCTGGTTCTGGCTACCCATCTGTCCTTCCTCACACGTAATGCCTGGTAGATACAGGCAGTGTCAGGCCCAATCTTGAGTGTCAGCACTTCAACCCAATTGTGGTACATAACTGTTGGTATAATAAAGATGTATGTGGTTTTACTGTTCCAGGAGTGCTAACCAGCGGGAATGTGTCAGGCATGAGAGTCAGGAATGATTTTACAGTAACTGTTGTCAGGGTATGTTTGGGTAGACGGGGGGCCCATGTTGCGTGTTACCCCGAAATATGCACTCAGGAATCCCCCCAAATTCCTGAGGACATGAGGAAACCAGACCCCTGGCTAAAATCCTCCCTGGAATGCAGGTTGCATCTCACCACCAAATCCCCCTGCTTCAGCACAAACCAGGGCAGTAAAACCGGGCAGGGAACTGGGTTACATTCCAGGTCCCAGGATATGCCCAAACCCCAGGACCCACTGAGGGGTTCCGTAACTCTCTCACCAGGGATAAGGTGGAGAGAGTTGTAGGGGTTACATTTTGAGTTAAAGCATTGAGTGTCAGCTCTGCAGCCAACTGCTGGCTGCAGTCCTGTGAATGTGTATAAGACTGAGGTTTGTTTTATTAAAATGGGGACAAGGGGTTAATAAATACCCACACCTTATACAGGGTCCCTTGGATAAAAGGGACATGACCCAAGTAATGCCCAGGTACCTGGAGTCCAGTTTAGGGGTTCAGGGGGAAAATCATATAATGTGTTAAATGTATGAATTATGGTAACAATGTTTTTGAATAAGGGAAAAGAGAATGGGTTTTAACCATTCCCCAAGCTTGATATGTTTGAAGGAATGTCAGAGGAAGTCATTGAGCATGGCTATGAACCCCATTTACATAGGAAGTATAGGGGGCTGCTCATCTCAGCTTCAAAGGTCAGGACGTAGAGGTGTCAAACCTTTTGTTAGCAGACACATTTGGGATTCACCAGTACAGTGAGTCATAATTTAAGTTCAGGACTTCTAAGGCATCACGTGGAGTTGACTCCGGCATGTCTGGGGAGACATTGTAAGGTGTTACTTGGGGAGGAGGAGAGGTGAACATTTTGGCCTGACATATGTCTAGTTATGCGAGTGTCAAGTGGGGGAAGATGACATTTTGTTGCACATGTTCAGTCACTGTTCTGAAGCCAGAGACGCCAGGAGTTATCCACCTGGCAAAAGTATGTGAGTGCCCAGGGAGGAAATTCCCACGCTACAGATTGGCTACACATGTTAACAGAACGGACAAGGGAAGTTTTTAAAAAGTCATGCAGTGAGTCAGAAAGTTAGATTCATTAGTTCCATCTGAAGATTTCATCGGATTCACCAAGTTCCAGCGTCAGCGGTTCTGAAGTGTGAGGGGTTAATTATATCGGAACCAAGGATTGTGCCCCTCTTCTGGAATTCGTTAGAACTAAGGGTTTCCGAACGAACTTTTTCCTTTTGGCGGAGATATAGGTGTGGCAACTTGTGCCCCTAGCCAGGAACTGTTACACGGATCAATTTGCGCACCCACTTGCATGTGTGTAGGGGTGCCCAGAGACTTTGTTTCATTCCAAGGACATTTGATTTTGTTCCCTGTACCCAGTAAGTGTTTTATTAAGTGTACTTGTGAAGTATTGTTTGTTTGTCTTAAAATGAAATAAATTACAATTTACTTTACTCATCTTGTGTGCTCAGTCCAGAATCCGGGTATAATTTGTTGTTAAGCCCTGGTCTACCGTGACACTATACTGCATGCAGTGGATGCTAAATAAAGATGCCATGTTCAATACACTCCTGGCCTTAGTCAATCAGGATGAGTATAGGCTGGTTCTACCATGGGTACTGCCATCAGCAAAGCTGGAGCCTGCGGCAGATGAGACGCTAGCACCCGGAGAATGAATCAAGCATCTACCTCAAAAGCCTGTGTTGTTTCCCCAATACCATCGGCAGAACCTCAGCTCTCCTTCAAGCCAACAGGTATCATGCACCATTACATACTGGGTAGCAGGCAGATCTCCCATAGGGTGGGGGAAGCAGTGGTACACATATGTAAAATTTACTATACTGAATAGTGCATATGGGCTAATCTGGCCCTTGATTTCCCAGTTTATTGCACATGTATTATAATGGCAAATAGTGTGCCAAAACCACAAGACTTTGGACGAATAAAGGCAAAATAAGCTTTACACGCAGAGTAAAGTTAAGAACAGGAAACCAACATTCGGCATAAATGCAGTTGTTTTCTAATCTTCTCCAGGTGGATTTCCAAGTATGAAATTCTTAAACGATGTAACTCTGATCACTGGGATTCACCTGGCGCCGATGTGGTGTATTTCCCTGCTACATTGATTTCAATTTCAGTTAGCTCCGTATCTAGGTGTGATGCTCCAGGCAGCCTAGCTGATAAATTGGATATGTAGGCACACACACTCATATATTTATGTGGGTGGGTTTACTGGCTATGCATCTTAACCCTGGCTGTGCTTAAAGCTGTGACCATGCAGCAAGCTTAAGCCTATAGGGAACCATGTTTAAAATGGTTTTGAAGCAAAAAGTGGCACTGTGTGCTCATTTGCACGTCATTTCCCAGAATCCCTTGATGCAGTGGAAGTGCTGTGTGCTGGGTGATAATCGTGAAAGGCGGGGTTGCAGACATGCCTAAGACATGCAACTGAGCATACAGTTATATTTCCATTTGCTATATATATATTTATATAATATATATATAATATATATTTATATAATATATATTTATATATAAAGAAATACTAACTAGCGCTCAAAAGGGTATTCCCACAGATGCAAATACAAACATGAAGGCACAGCAAATGTGAAGAAAAGCAATAAATTGCAAATAAAAAGCAAATAAAAACAAAAAGAGACAAACAAGAAAGGCACACATGAAGACAAAAAAGATAGACCAAACTGCTTGTGGCAAGAATCAATCTATGGGAAAGTCCTTAAATGCTGTTCCTATATGGTGAGGGGTCTTCCTACCACCTCCAATGAATGTGTAGCTGCAAAGAAAAGATGCATAAAAAAGAACCCTCTATTGTGAAGTAAGTCTTTATAAGCTATTAATCAATACAATAAAAACTCCAAAATGGACATTCACAAACGTGTCTTAAGAAGTGCGCATACAGTAAGTAGAGCAAAACCTGGCTCCTCCGTCCCGCGTCCCGATTTCGGCACACCTCCGTTTGTCCTCGGCTCACCCCTCCACGAGCCTCAGTCTCAGATCTTCTCAATAGTGTCCTGGTGACATCACTGGGGACTACTGATGCTCCAGTTGGCCAAAAAGACCAATGCACGTTTCTCAGATTGTTCATCTGGTTTCTGGTTCGTCAGGGGTAAAGTGGTTTGCGAACCCTCATAGGCATATATAGTATTGGGAACCTTTAATGTAATATGAAACTGAGAATGGTTAACCTCTTGTGGCGCTAAAGATAGAAGCAGCTTAAATAATTGAAGGAAGACTGTGGAAAATTGTCCTGTGTCCTGAAGATGATTACCTCAAGAGAAGGGAGACAAAATGTGGCGAAACACTACAATAGTGTGTTACCCAAATATCATCACATAACATGTAATGACAGAGCAATTGAATACTCCAAAATGGAGGGATAAATGAATAAAATAGTGTACACAACCGTACATCAATCAGTAACAAACATATACTGAGTGCTCCTGGCACTCCAATAAAACGATGCTCCGCCGAGTGGAAAAATTGGAATCCTACTCACCAAAGGTGACTAGGACATGCGCCTTAATATGAAATGGTCACCAGCTGGAATTCGCCGCTCGCAGTTGGGTGTATTGCGTCAGTAACCTCGAGAAGATCCGCCTTCCGGGCTCAATGCTTCCGGAGTCTCGGCGATCGGCTCCTCTGCTGATGTCACCGCTGGTACTCACTGCTACGGTATCCTCGCTGTGCCAAAATGTCCAACGCGTTTCGAAACTCCTAATCGTGGGTTTCTTCGTCAGGGATGTATTCTACGGTTGGTATGCTCTACTATATATACCCAAACATGCTCACCAATCAATTACTCTAATTAGGATACTAGCATCGGCCATTAAAACTGCATTAGCATATAATGCTTATAATTGAATATACAATAGAACTATAATTCTTTACAATTAACAAATACAATAATATAATAGCAATAACAATAATTATTCCTTTCACGGGACATTTTGAAATCTATTCCATCTATTGACTAAAATATATGAATAACTAATATATACAGATCATCCTATACTACATTTTGACCATAGGACCAAATAGGACTTCCTTTAATGTAATATGCCCACATCTGTATTGGATCATTTTAAACAGCAGGCACTTCAGACATTCATTGTCTGCAGTGTTTATGTTGATTGCACACCCTTGGCAATACACAAATACAAATGCTACAAACACATATAAATAAAAATAGATATTATACAATGACATCTAAATACATACAAATTCTATCCTGTAAGAAAAGCCGGGACAGCATGATAAGGAAAACCCAAACACATAACTCTAAAAAACAATTTAACCTACAGCAATGTGATATATACTAATGTATCCTAAAATGAATAATTTATCTAAGTTAAATCCATGAAACATGTATCTAATATTTTAAATGCTAATTTATTGATATAAATAATTAAAAAGATTTTATATTTATGTAGCCATGCTATCTGTGTCTACTAGACTGCTTCCCTCCTGGCAGTAAGCCCTGGTACAATCAGGCTGCCAGTAGTCAATATAGTGGTTTCCCCCTCCTTGGTGCTGCACTTGAGTGACAGTGGGAGGCAGTGACATCAGCCCTCAGCAAGTCCAATCATGAAACAGACCTGGTGCCCTCCTCCTGGTTGTACTTAAGGGCAGTGCCGCCTCAAATTCAGTAGTACCTGTACCCCCTTGAGAGAAGCAGGTCACACAGCCAGGAGCCTGCACATTGGGCCTTCTCTGGTCCTCTTCCCTCCAGGGGAGAGTTTAGTGTGCACCATACTTCTGCCTCTGCTAGAGGGGCAGGGAAGAGCTGAGACTGCTGCGAGTGCCCTTGGCCTGTAGTGAAGGTCGAGGGACCATCCTACAGTGGGTAGCTGAGAGTGGGACTGCATTGGGCAGAAGATTGCTGTGTACTGCTTTTGGTGTACAGACAATAAACCGTTCCAGTTGTTATACCTCCGGCCCGGTGTGTGATCTTACTTGCGGGTGAGGTTATCGGTTCTACCTTGGGAGATCATCTTCAGTTCCCTGGAGCCTACGGCAGATGGGGGCGCTGCACTGCTAAAGAATATGTAGGGTATGAACCCCAGAAGTCTAGTCTTGTGTTCCCACAACCAGCGGCGGACGACTCAGCCCCCCTGTTACCAGCAGGTATCATGTACTGTACAACACGTACAGTAATGGCCAAATTTACTAAAAATAGATGTGGATATGGAGGGAAATGTTGGGATGCAAGTCTATCCAAAAATCATTAAAAAACACAATAAATGGGTAAAGTGGTTGCCCTATTCAATACAAAAGGGCGCTACCTCTAAAGATTTCAGGGATTGGTAAAATCTATAGAAATTCCACAAGGTCAATATCAATGTTAAAACCTTTAGGGACCAAGGTTTTCATTTTGTGAATCCAAAATGTTTCCCTGCGACGTAGGTGTTTCACTCTATCACCCTCAAGTTCATCTGGGTTTACTACCTCTATACTGTACCTCTAATCTTCAAACCTTTGTTGCTATTTTTATGTTTCTCTGCAAAGTGCCTGGATAACCTATTCTGTTGAAAACCTTTTTCAATATTTCTTTTGTGCTTGGAAAATCTAACTGCAACAGGCCTTTATGTCATGCCAATATATTGTTTGTGACAAACATACGCTAAAAGATACACTACATGTAGTGTTGCAGTTTAGGAATTGTTTTATCTGGAATACTTCTCCAGTAATGATCAAAGAAAATGTATTGGCATCTGTTTTGTCAATAAAACTGCACACATTGAACCTTGCTCCGGCGCAGCCAAAACACCCAACTGTTTTGGTTGAAAACCACTCAGGTTTATCCTGAATGCCAGAGATCTCTTTTAGCTGCGTAGGAGCCAAAAGATTTTTGAGGCTTCTACTTTTCCTAAAAATTATTTGTGGATTGGGAGGCAACATCCTTTCCAACAGTGCACCTTTTCTTAAAATATCTCAATGTTTTTTGATAATTCAAGCTGCACCATTACATCTAGTTATACAGTAAATGCAGTGATTCCAAAAGAGTCCTCCATCCCATTCTTAGGAATTACATTTTTCTGAAGGAGCTCTTCTCTAACGTTGTGTCCAGCTTGAATCATAGATTCTTGAACTAGATCTCCATCATAATTCTGTTCAAGAAACCTCTGTTTAAATTCTTCAGATTTGGTCTCAAAGTCCTCCTGTCTGGAATAATTCCATTGTAATCTTTGAAATGGCCCATATGGAATATACCACTCTTGGCATCCAAGTAGCCGTTCAGACCCACTTGCTTTCTGAAATTGCGAGTGAGTATCTTCCCATCCATATGGAACAGTGCAAAATCAAAGTCAGATTTAACTTTGGATACATTATTCATTTTAGGATACAAAGTATATATATAAACGTGCTATAGGTTAAATTAGTTTTATTCAGTGTTCTTTGAGTTAATTGTTTGCGTTTTCCTTATCATGCTCTCCAACCTTTTCTTACAGGATACAATTTGTATGTCTGTAGGTGTAATTGTATAGTGTTTATTTTTGTTTATATATTGTAACAATGTTCGTCTGAAGCAGGAAACGGACCCACAGGGCTGAGGTAGGAAGGTGAAAGAACCGACCTGAGCCGAGGGACAGAATCCTGATAGAGTAGTGTGTCGTAGGCTGAAGGTCAGGGCTGGCAGCAGAGTTGCGTAGTCGGTGTAGATGCAGAGGTCGAGGCAGGCTGAAGACAAGGATAGTCAAGGTTTGTGAGCTGGGTCTGGTAACGTGGAAGATGTGTGTGTTGCATGAACTCAGCCCGAACTGGAACTTTGCTCAGCAACTTCCTGCTCAGAGGGCTGTCCTTTTAATGGAAGTTGCCAGAGACAAAGATGGATGATTCGGCCACAGAGGGCGAGCTAGAGCAAAATCCCGAACTGGAACCTGAAAACCCTGGAAAGGATTTTGCCAAACATCATAAATATATAGTACTGTATTTGTAGCATTTATATTTATGTATTGCCATGGGTGTGCAATCAGCATATACTGTACACTGCAAACAATGAGTGTCTGGATTTCCTGCTCTTTAAAATGATCTAATACAGGTGTGGACATATTATATTAAAGGTTTCCTATACTATATATACACCTATGAGGGATCGCACACCACTTCACCCCTGACAAAGCAGATGAACAATCTGAGAAACGTGCTTTGTTTTTTTTGGCCAACCAGAGCACCCGTAGTTCTCAGTCACGTCACCAGGACTCTACCTGGAATATCTGAGGCTGAGACTCGGGGAGAGGTGAGCCGAGGACGAACGCAGGTGTGCCGAGATCAGAACGCGGGATGGAGGAGTCAGGTTTGGCTCTACTTATGAGAAGTTATTTAGACACGTTTGTGAGTGTACATTTTGGAGTTTTTATTGTATTGATTAATACATTATACAGACTTACTTCACCATAAGAAGTTCTCTTTTGCTCTTCTTTTCTTTACACTTGCACATATACCTGTATATGTGTGGATAGATAGATAGATAGATAGATAGATAGATAGATAGATAGATAGATAGATAGATGATATTTGACAGAAAATACAGAGCACTTTCAATATTACTGTGAGGATTCGCCATTCTGGCGGTTCTGTCCCCTTAACCCTCACCTGTACGTCAGGATCAAGTGGCACTCAAGGAGGGCATCTAAGGCGGTGGTACTCATGAGCGGCGCACGGGCAGTGCGCGGGCTCCGTCGGTCTCCGCGGTTCCCGTGTCCAGGGTGCACTCTCCTACCTGCAGCATTGATGTGCGACGCATGCGTGGAGCGCTCTCTCCCTGGCGGCCTGCGGCCTCCGTCTCTCGGTCCCACCCCCGCTCTGATGTCAGAGCTACGTGGCTCAGCATTTCCATGTGCTCCCTTCTATCTCCTTCTATCTCTCTGGTGTCCGCCCCATACTGATGCGGTACCGTTGTGCGCACGAAAGGCACACAACGGGGTTGCCAGCATGATGCACGGGTTACGAGCGGCGCCTGCGCTCTCTCGAGGTCCCACCTCTTCCTCAATCGGTTGTGACTTTGTGTTACTCTCCTGCACTGACCCTGGCTTTGGATTATGACAACTCTGCTCTCTCCTGCACTGACCATGGTTTTGGCTTTACGACGACTCTGCTCTCTCCAATCCTGACTCCGGCTACGTACCCCAACGATCCGCTACCCTCCACTCCTAGACCCGGCAAGTACCACGTTTACGCTGTCCTCTATAACCCTGGCCCGGCTTGCAAGACTATCCTACACTCTAGACGCGCCCTCGCGGTTGTGGTCGGCGTTCTATATCAATCCCTACCTCAGCCCCGCGGTCGCGCCTCGTTTGTGGTGAGCTACGCTTTACAATTTGCAGCAGTAGGGTTTTCTACTGACAAAGAAAGCAGGAGAAAAATGCTAAAGATGAGAAAATACTGGAAGTTCCCTAGCAGGGAAAAAGAAACTGTCTGTGTGTGCTAATTATGTCAAGCTTTTCACCATATTTACCTTGGTTATTTACCTCCACTATTCATTCACCTTTACAGTTTTTCTGCACAAGTTGTTTCTGTGCTATCACTCGGTTTGCACTTTTGATAGTTATAACACTTCACAATACACTTTCTTATGCGCTCCAGATTCTTTTTGTGTGCGTATAATACCTATGCTTACATAAAATATATTCTTGTAGAGAGAGGAGTTCAAAAAACAACTTGCACAGCAAAACATTAAGCTCTCTGAGTCGTAACACCACATCTCAGATCTGGATGATCAATTGACCTCAAATGACTTATCTATTGATATGTCCAAACATCCAAACATCTCACTGCTTGCCAATGTCAATGATCTGGAAAATATATTGCGAGGAAATTATTTATGCCTTTCTGAGTAATACAATCCTAGGAATATATGACATAAGGGAAGTATCTTCAATATATTCAAAAGTATGTAATTGTTATACACTAATTGACGGTGCAAAAAGCAGGGATGAGGTAGCGTATAAAGCAACTAAAGAGCACTGTGTACTGCACTCAGTCAATAAATAATTGGATGGAAGTTGGGTAAAAATTAACTTTGAAGGTATAAAATAAATGCCAAAATAGAAATATAAGTACAAGTTGGGATTTGTCAATAAAACAATAAATGAAAACATATGTACAGTGGTAAAACGTGTGACAACTGTCAGGAACAATAGGTTAAAAGTAAAGTGATACTGTCCAATCTAGTAACAGTTATACTCTGTAAGGCTTTGTCCATAGTAGGATGCGCTAGCTTCCGCACATCTCCTCCTCCCCGGCATCGTGCTTGCAAAACAAACCTGTTTGTATTGCGAAGTGCCGCTCTCCCTGTAGCGCATGTGCACGCTTGAACTATGCACTACTACATTATCATCCCAGTGTTTGTTTCTACGCAAACTATGTAGCTTGTGCCGTAGTCTGCACTATGGATGAAGCCTAAGGCCTGTATCCCGCGGCATCCGATGGCCGCGCGCGCCTCTCACCAGCTCCTGATGTCCTTCCGAGCCAGCCCCTGTCCCTCCTCACTGCAAGGCTCGCTGCGCACTGTGACGCATCAGCCAGCAGGGGATGCAAAAGGATTGTAATCCCGAGCGGCGAAGCGTCACGTGGTGTTGCAGGGAGCCAATGAGGAGGGGAGATCGCCGGCAGGGGAGTGGACCAGCACACAGCACACCGTCTCCGTTTTATTAATATGAACAAATTTGCAATTTTCAATAGGAGATATGTACTGTAAAGCACTTTCCTGAGTCCACTTATTACAGCTGCTTGTAGTGTAACATAGAACCGACACAAGGGTTTGTGGGTATGGACATGAAAATATGCGCATGAAGCCGTTCCTTCTAGCTTCTTGATTCTATCATGCTGATACAAAAGAGAAAAAAATGGTGATAATAGCGCTAAGAACTAAACATAAATATTAGTGTACAACAATATAAACAACTAGATCCCTTAAAATAATAAGGCAAGGCTGCCAAGAGATGCTGACCCAAAAACAAAGTCAGTTATAATACACAAAAAAACAAATACAAACCGGCGCCTAAAAATGTCCAAAGATAGTCTATTGGGGATTCAATTGGACTGGAACACACAGATCCACCTCCAGTCTTGTACTTCCAAAGTTGTGACCACGATCAGATGTGACGTAATATGTGGAATCAAGCAAAAAAATAAATCATATTGCAAACTGCTACTGAAAGGGACATACAGTACAAACACTAGATGAAGTGCGCATGTGCACGAAACGCATTGGATTTTACTTCCTGAGCTTCCGTCACGAACACTTGCAGGCTGCGTGTCAAGCGTATCCATTTTGAAGCAGTAAGAAAAGGATTCGCCCCCAAGCACACCTCCAGCGACGGACGATCGAACCAGGAGGTGTTGCAGCGCCGGAGCGGTTTTCAAATCATCCCGACGCCACTGGTGGACAAGCTGCTACATTCCTATGTCCACAATCCACCGCGCATTTACTTCTGATTTGTCGTGAGTAGGATTTTGGTTTTAGATCCACCGGACCAGCTGCCTGCTGTTGTGTTCTCAACTGTATTTTGTTATCACTTGTTGTATTAAAATTGGCTTTTTCATTTAAATCAGCCTTGCCTGTATCTGTCTTTGTTGTTTGTCTAGTGTTTGTACTGTATGTCCCTTTCAGTAGCAGTTTGCACTATAATTTAATTTTTTGCTTGATTCCACATATTACGTCACATCTGGTCGTGGTCACAACTTTGGAAGTACATGACTGGAGGTCAATCTGTGTGTTCCGGTCAAATTGGATCCCCAATAGACTATCTTTGGACATTTTTAGGCGCCGGTTTGTATTTGGTTTTTGTCTATCATGCTGATGTCAATGGATGATTGAATTAGCTTTGCACTTCCTTTTCCAGAGCGCGCACACAGCACACACAGCACACACAGCACACACAGCACACACGCTCACTCAAATCTATGGCCACGCCCCCCAACATGGCCCCACCCCCAACCCGTTTGGCCCCGTCTCCGCGCCTAAAACCGGCTCCCAAAAGACGGCAGATAGCGGTGAAGTGCCGTACACGTGCCGCTTGGATGCAAGGTGGGTGCTCCGGCGCGTGCAGCGAGGCCCTAGCCTAAGGAAGGATGTAAGCCTGTCCTTAGTAAATGAGCTATATGGTGGTATCTAATCTAGCTGCCATGTAGTGCAGATAAGTTAGATTCTGGAGTAACCACACTGACACTCTCAATATGCTGTACATCAGGTGAATAAATGTAGGTATATTTTGATGCCTGCATATTTACCATAAGCCCTTATTGCGTAATGGCAAAAAGGGGGAGAGAGAAATCCCTAGTCCGGGAATGATTAGGTTTATAGTAGTGGTACTGCCTAATCAAACTCCTAAATATGACAGACTGTAATTTAATGGATTAGAGTAGAGTAGAGTGTACCCAGTATTTAGGATATACAGTATTACCACAAGATAAATAAATGTAACAGTGTTTGCCCGGGCCCATCTCATATTGACCCCCTTCTGTGGACACTGACCCCTGTTACATGAAGTGTAGTGTGGTGCACCTGCTGGCTTACAGAATCCCTGAGTCTCCCACGATGGTGTTTGGGGGATGGCATCAGGACTGGTTTATGAGGTAGTGCTGAGTAATACTCACTCATGGTACAGTGCCTCATCTCTTCCATACCCCCAGCGTAGTAGGGAGGAGTCTCTGAAAGAGAACCTCTTTGTGCACCTTCTTCCCAAATGACTCCACAATCAGGACAGAAGCGATCTTTATCTTTGGCATCCTTTATTATCATCAGACATGGACAGCCGCCCATCATAACGGCCAGTCTTCTAGCCACTCATCTCAGGTTGCCAATCCAAAGGAAGTCCCTGGACACTCACTCCTAGTCAGGGCCCTAGAAGCTGCCCTTGCTCTTCCCTTACTCCCTGATGGAGTAAGAGGAATAGCCTGCCCACACCTCTCCCCTAAGGGAGGGCCACAAAATCTGCCAAAGCCTTGACAGTTTGCTAGGTCAGACCAGTCTCACTCAGGTGGGTGAGACACTAACTAAATACAAGAAATGCTGTGCACTAAATAGCTCCAATAGGTACCACCCCTGTGTCACTGTAATTGGACACAGAGCCTAATGACACTACCTTCACCAGATACTACACAGCACAGGAGTGTGAGGGCAAACCCCATGATTACTCCTGGAATCCTGCCCTTAACAGGGATTATTGCACAGGAGGAGAAAGGCATGTAACCCCAAAACTACCCAGGGCTACATCAAATAATGACCTAGATGAAGTTAGTGAAATCTCACTCCAAATGCAATAAGAAAGTTAGTGTGTAGACTCAGCTGCCAGTTTGCCTAAAATAAACCCTATAAGATCGAGAGATGGGGGAAAGAGGTCCCTGCTAAACTGATCTAGTGAGGCTATACACAGATAAATTTAAAAAAATCATTAGCTCAGCGCACTCACTTTGAACTCCCTCAGTTGGCCGCGGTTCCAACTGGAGCTGAAAGTGCAGTGCCTACTAGTTTATTTGCACACGCTGACGCTTGTGACATTAAAACAGCGACCCACAATCGTTTCGCATCATAGCGATGATTTTTTGCAGGTTACCCGACCATGGCCCCTTTTGTAGCTTGATGGTTTCTTTGGTAACTTAGTTTAATTGATAAAAAGAAAATGACCCCTAGAGAAAGTAATGGGGCCATAAATATCGCCGAGCACAAATTCTATATGCCTGATATTAACATCGGCAATTAGTGATCTTTCTCCACGATCTTCTTTCTGGGTAGTAAGTATCCCTTTTCTGAATAAAATAACGCCTCAAATGCTTTGAGCAGATTACAACTTTGAATTCAAAGTGGAAGGATTAATTTCCCCTAATACAGCTCAACCCCGTTATAACGCGATCCGTTACAACGCGAATCCGCTTATAGCACGATGCAAGTGTGGCTCCCAATTTTTGTACTTATGAAAACTTTACAACACGATTAATGGTATCTTAAATACTTTATTGTACAATGCATACAATTGTACATTATTTCTAACGCGATCCGCTTATAGCGCGATGTGATTCTTTGGACCCCAAGCACAGCATTAAAAGGGGGTTGAGCTGTATAAACACTTATATCTTTCTACTCTTATAAAGAATGTCAAGGATTGGATTTTGAACTCTTTCTCTTTACCATTTATTTTACATTTACACCCAAACAACAATCTTCTTATGATTAGTCAAATACTTACATCTTATTTTCATGTTGTTCTTATTCAGAAGAGCTGTCTCGGGTTACTAACATAAAACAATTACATCATATGTCTTGTCCTGTTTGTAAAGCCTCAATGAAGGTTCCCAGACCCCCTCGTTTTCTCTTTTTCCAACACAGACTTCTGCTTTTTAAAGTTGTTTAGTGTTAAAAGTTGTTGCTGTTTATAGCGTTTTCCATTTTGATATTTTATGGGATCCATGCAACAATGTAGAGAAAAGTGTGTTTAGGCGCACTGCTCCATTTTGTAACATACAGTATGTAAGTACTAACAAACCAAAAGATAGTACCAGCACTCTCTGTCTCACAGCTACAGATATAAACGAATACCAGTGTAGGGAATATGAATAATTTAATGACACTCATAATAAACTGAAAATATAGCAACAATAGCCAATACGCCAATGCAAGAATAAATATCACCATAGAGGAAATCAAAAATAAAGGGGTTAGAGGGGAAAGAAGGAGAAGGGGAAAAAAACACAAAAGAAAAGCAAAAATCACAAAAATGGAAAAAGGAAAGCAAACTAGGGGGTGACGTTTCGAGGGGTGACCTCTTCATCTGGCCCATTCCCCCTGGTCCCAAAGGGTCCCAGAGGTACTTCCCTAAGCCTTCCCTCCCCACTGTCAAATAATCCCACACTCAGCTAATGATATAAATCTAAAGTCTAAAGAGGGCAAATCACATAAGCAGATATCAAATATCAAACAATGAATGTAGATACAAGAATATTGTAAAAGGCACAGAACATATGCAGATATCAGATGTCAATCAGTGAACAAGTATAAGCAAACCCTCTTCCTGGTGCCTTGTCGAGTGCTTGGGATTGAACAAGCTGAATACATTGCTTTAAGTAGTAGAGAGGATTAACAGCTCCTGTCGTCTGGCTGGTGACGTCACTGACAGGGTCCTCCACAGAAATCTGCAGACGTGGCAAGTCACGAGAGCGCCTGTGCATACTTTTCCCCTTCACTGCTCATGAGGAATGTCACTGAGCAAGCGCAGGATTCTGTATGAATAGTCTTTGAACAGCGTAGAGTGCTTCTGTCTCAGCTGCTTTGAAGATATGTAAATCATGTTCCTGCTGCTTGTCTCTCACTGCGCATGTGCAAGGTCCCGATCACACAGTACTTGATCTTTGCCGCCTCTGAGCAGACGGGAAGGTTGTGCTGCTTGCATTCTTGTTGCTGGCACATAGTGCTCTGCAGTAACACACTGGGTGCTCCTGTAAAGACTCCCAAACCAAACAGAAGGCAAAACATAAGTATTAAGGCAATGACAGGCTATTCAGGTATATACCTAAATAGCTAAAAATAGACAGACAGCCCCCTAAAAAGAGAGAGACCAAATGAGAGGGCTTAAAAAAAGTTAAAAAATCACATCCACACCTAAGTACCAAAGACGGGTCCAAATCCCTCTAGGGTATAAGATGTCAAAGAAAACATCAGCTCACCTGCTGTAAAGGGTCTAGTTAGAGGTGGATAGAGACAACTAAGATGACAGGATGGATCACAGGCAGAACATTAACCCTTTGCAGCTGACCCATACTTCAAGAATAATGAGCAATGGTCGTATACTGAATGCTGGTCCAGGTCTGGTGGGGAGGGTGTCCTGCAGGACCCATGAGGGTTACTAGGAGTGACAGATGGCACTTCATTGGGGTGATGCAAATATCAAAATATTAAAAATAGCAGCTAAGGTCTAATTCCTTATTAATGCCCCTGGGACTTACAGTGTCCAAACGTCTTATCCATAGTGTCTCTTTCTGCAATAAAGACCTCTGAAGGTCCCCACCACGTCTCTTTCTCCCCACACCATCTATGACCTGGAACCTCAGTTGACTCACATTATGTCCAGCTTGTGTGAAGTGATGGGCCACCGGAGTGTCAGGGCACCCCTACGAATGGCCGCTTTGTGCTGTCGAATCCGGTCCTTTACCGGTTGTGTTGTTTCTCCCACATAACCAAGGTCACAGGGGCATTTAATGAGGTACACTACATTCTTAGACATACAAGTGTAAAAGTTCTTAATATTGTAGGCCTGTCCAGTGTGGGGATGTCGAAACGTGTGGCCCTCCTGTAAACTATTGCATTGACTGCAGTTAAGACACCTGTAACATCCCAATTTGGGAGTCCCCAAAAAAGTCTGAGTGGATCCTTTCCCTCCTATGTCCGCCTTCACAAGTCTGTCCCTTAAATTGCGACCCCTTTTATAGGAGAATAAGGGTTTATAAGTAATAATAGGGGATAAAGTGGAATCATTTTGTAATAGAGACCAATGCCTTAGTACAATATTTTTGATTCTCCCCCCGATTGGGTATTGAATGAGGTCACAAATGGAATGGAGAACGGTTTCTTGGGGGGACAACCCTGTAACTTCCCCCTCAGGAGCTCTTCCCTAGGGATAGCCTCTGCCTTATCTCGTTGGTTTTTTAGTAGGGAGTTAGGGTAACCTCTTTTCCTGAATTTATCTTGAATCTTATCCAGGCTGACCTTAACGCCATCAGAGGTACTAATGATTCTCTTGCTCCTCAAGAATTGGCTATACAGGAGCCCCCGTACAGTACCGGGAGGGTGAAAGCTACTATAGTGTAGAAGATTGTTTCTATTTGTAGGCTTAGTGAATAAGTTGGATTCCAATAAATTGTCCACTATGGAGATGGTTGTGTCTAAAAATCTACAGAGACCTCGCTACATTGATAAGTGAAACTGATAGTCGCCCTAGCCATGTTGATGTCTGATACAAATGATAATAAGGAACAAGCATCCCCCAGCCAAATTAGGAACACATCGTCGATGTAGTGTACCCACAAATGCCCGTGGTTAGTGAATTCGGGATGAGGATAGACATACTCCTCCTCGAATCTAGCCATGAAGATGTTGGCATATGTGGGTGCGACATTCGACCCCATGGCCGTGCCCTGAGCCTGAATGTAAAAGGTATCCTCAAAGAGAAAATAATTCTCCCTGAGGATAATCTCCAAGAGATCTAGTATAAACATATGTTCCTACGGTGTATATAGACCTCCTGTAGCCAAAGTCTCCTTCACAGCTGTTATCCCCTCAAGATGAGGAATCGAGGTATATAGGCTATTCACGTCAAGTGTAGCCAACAGTACACTAGTGGTAAATGGTAGAATAGATGATATTTTATTCAGAAAGTGTGTACAGTAGTATCCTGAACAAAAGATTTGGAGTTATCCACAAAAGGTCTCAGCAATTTGTCTAGAAAAATCGCACAGGGATGGTTTCTTTGGTAACTTAGTTTAATTGATAAAAAGAAAATGACCCCTAGAGAAAGTAATGGGGCCATAAATATCGCCGAGCACAAATTCTATATGCCTGATATTAACATCGGCAATTAGTGATCTTTCTCCACGATCTTCTTTCTGGGTAGTAAGTATCCCTTTTCTGAATAAAATAACGCCTCAAATGCTTTGAGCAGATTACAACTTTGAATTCAAAGTGGAAGGATTAATTTCCCTAATACAGCTCAACCCCGTTATAACGTGATCCGTTACAACGCGAATCCGCTTATAGCACGATGCAAGTGTGGCTCCCAATTTTTGTACTTATGAAAACTTTACAACACGATTAATGGTATCTTAAATACTTTATTGTACAATGCATACAATTGTACATTATTTCTAACGCGATCCGCTTATAGCGCGATGTGATACTTTGGACCCCAAGAACAGCGTTATAAGGGGGTTGAGCTGTATAAACACTTATACCTTTCTACTCTTATAAAGAATGTCAAGGATTGGATTTTGAACTCTTTCTCTTTACCATTTATTTTACATTTACACCCAAACAACAATCGTCTTATGATTAGTCAAATACTTACATCTTATTTTCATATTGTTCTTATTCAGAAGAGCTGTCTCAGGTTACTAACATAAAACAATTACATCATATGTCTTGTCCTGTTTGTAAAGCCTCAATGAAGGTTCCCAGACCCCCTCGTTTTCTCTTTTTCCAACACAGACTTCTGCTTTTTAAAGTTGTTTAGTGTTAAAAGTTGTTGCTGTTTATAGCGTTTTCCATTTTGATATTTTATGGGATCCATGCAACAATGTAGAGAAAAGTGTGTTTAGGCGCACTGCTCCATTTTGTAACATACAGTATGTAAGTACAGTTTCTTACATCTGATGCAGAATATTAAAGCTACTGTATGCCACTTCAGATATGGATAGTTTGGGGGGGGGGGGGGGATAAATACATGGGAAAAAGAGTGGTGCAGAGAGAAAGAATGTGATACATCTCATTATAATCGGTGCACCATCTTACTTCTCCCCAAGTCCCCAACTCCTCCTACTGACACTATCCAACGTGCAAGCTAGGGCAAGCAGGGCAAAATTGAAGGTGAAAATGCACCAATTTTGCACAAAAATGACCTTGATACAAATTACATTGACCCCACTGGTTTGTATGTCATATTTGGGTCTGTGCAAATGCTAATTACATCTCTATGGTTCCTTGGATTCCACCTCTGATAATCTTTCTAATTTTGACAGGAAAAGTAATTCTGATTAATTAGATACAATCTTTGCCAGCGTCAATTATAGAGTTGGATAAATTGCTCCTTACACTTTTCCTTGCAGAACAAATGGATGCATGTTTTGACCTAGATGTTATTATTATTATTATTTTTTTTTTAATTTGCCCCGTATATTAAAAAGTTGCCTCTTGGCTACAGAAGAAGGTTTTCAAGTCTTTTTAGCTAGTAAAATGGGGTTTAGTACTCAATTGTTGAAAGTATAGTCCAGAAACATTTTAGTTAAAGCCTAGTCCAATTAATTGATGGTTATGTTGTTTTATTTCTCTTTAGAAACAATATAAAAATGTTATATCAATGATAGAAAGGAGCCTCAGAGTATGTAGACTGTACTTCCTATTATTCTACTGTATCCATTGGTATTTTTCTGTACTGTATATCTATCTTTTATATATGAATGTGGCTGAGATTTTAATTTTTGATAAAGTGCTAAAAAAAATCATCTACTGTAGAGTTGTTTGTTTTGTGTCAGATATGAAAACGGGAGATTTTTCAAAATTACCCCTCTTTATAATGAACTAGGTGGGAGGGGGGAGGGTCAAGAAACAATAATGAACTAAATATAATAGATAGGAATGGGGAGATAGAAGGGGTCACGGAGGTAGAATGGGGGCAAGTAGGAGTTTTACAAATATATTATATTATACAGATAACAATAGAAAACTTCTAAAGACTAAATACAATTGGAGAAGAAAGGCAGGAGCAGATAAGATAATAGTGGAGACTGGAAAAAACCTTAAATGCATGCTTGCTAATGCAAGAAACCTCTCAGATAAAATGGGGGATGGATAATCTGATTAATGAGGAGAGGCTAGCTACATTAGATTTGCTTAAATTAGAAAAGAAGCAAGTAAGAGGGGATATGATAACTATATACAAATATATATGCAGTGGAAGCGCTGTATGCTAGGTGATAATGGTTAAGGGCAGGGTTGCAGACCTGTCTAAGACATGTGAATGTGCTCACAAGTAATATTTTTATATACACATATATATAGTTCAAAAAAACTATTCACCCGAAGGGCAGTACAAACATCACAACGTCATACCTGTAACTGAGTGCTCACCAGAAACAAGGCGTGACCGCGAGGCAGAGGTGGGGATTTGATATAACACCAACCCACAGCCGCGTGGGTGCGTCAGGAGTGTAGATTGGTCGAGGTAGCCGGGTCGGGGTAGGAGAGGTCTTGATGGTCAGTAATACTTGCCGAGGTCGAAGTTGGAGAGTAGTGGATCGTAGGAGGTACTTAGCCGTGGTCTCGATTGGAGAGAGGCGGATCGTCGTGGTGCTTTTGCCGAGGTCAGTATTGGAGAGGTGCGGATGGTCGTACGTAGCCGAGGTCAGGAGCAGAAGAGCGGAGTCCGGAAGAGTAACCAAGGTCAGGAACAAGGAGCAGGACAAGACTGTGGAGGCAAGACAGCAGTGAACACTTCGCTAGCAGGAATATTTATGCTCAGCCAAATTGCCAGTGTGGCAGCTGAGCATATAAAGGGAGATTGTCCAATGGGGTTGAGCATACTCAGGAGTATGCCTCGCTGTGGTTGGCTGGAGAGATAGCACAGGTGTATACATAGGCAGAGGAATCAGCAACAGGTGTAGTAAAGGCAGTGGAGCAAGAAAGGTTCTGCGCATGTGTTCGAGTGCCGCGCATAGCGGGTGCATGCTGCGCGATTGTGGCATCACCGTGCGAGCATAGCCTGGAGGAGGGGCCAGCGGGGACAGCATTTAGTGCAGAGTGTGGTCCGCACGTGCCCCTAGATGGAATGCTGGTATGCGCCGGCAGGCGAGATGTGCTGTAGGAGGCAAGAGAAGCGGAACACCCGGTCACGGGTTGGGGTAAGTGTGGAGTGCGCCGAGGGTCACGGATCCTTACAATACCTTAAGGTAGGAGGAAAGGAGATTTCACCAGCAAACAAAGGAACTTGTTCTTTAAAGTAAGGGCAGTCCAAATATGGAATTCATTACCCATGGAGACTGTGATGGCAGATACTCTTCAAAAAAAGGTTGGACATCTTTTTAGAAAGGAAAGGTATAATGTAATATACCAAATAAGTAAACATGGGAAGGATCTTGATTCATGGAGTCATCTGATTGCAATTACTTGGAGTCAGGAAGGAATTTATTTTTCTCCTTACGAGATATCATTAGATGATTTTTTCACTGGGGTTTTTTGTTTGCCTTTCTCTGTCGTCTAAATGTAGCATACTGTAGGTTGAACTTGATAGGCGTATGTCTTTTTTCAACCTCAATCTACTATGTAACTATGTAACTAAAATACTGCATTCTACTTCCTATATTATTTTAGTTAGCACTAATGTTAATATGATTCATTTTGAGCTTTTATACGGTCTCTTGGGGGAAATTATTTTTACATTATATTCGTATATTAAAATATTAATAATATTTTCAAGCCATTGTTGGCCGAGTCAAATAAAAAACGTTTTTTTAGAATGAAAGAAAGAGAAGGAATTTACACTCTAATAATGCTGCAACTTTAATTAAATATTTCCCATGTTAATAACTTCCTAATTTTTACCCCAATACGGACAAAGAAGAAATGTACCACTAGACTGTTATATATTTTTCGAGGGGTGGTGGGGGGATTTGTACTGTTTTTTTGCTTAGGGTTATTATTACAGTACTTAATTATATTAACTTTTACTTGCATTTTAATATATATCCAACATGACAAAAATATACAGTTAAATACATATATATATATATATTCTCTTGAAAAAGGGTCATTTAGTTTAACCCTTTGGCCAAAACATTCCCAAAAAGAGCTTGCTGGGGTTTTGTGTGTTTTGTTAACATATTTTCAGCTGTTTCAGCTGCTGGAGGTTGGTGGCAGCTCCTTCCCAGGTTTTAAGTCCGCCCCTCCCCACTTCCCAAGTTAGTAGGTCCTTTCATTCTACTGGATATAGATCCAATGTGGTCTTTCTCCCTCCTAATTGAGGTAAATGAGAATTTTAATCCTAATATAGTTATATTAGTATTTTATCTGGTAGTGTTAGGACTTGTGAACAAGGTCTGCCTTGACGTGGCTCGTAAGCTTACGGTGCTTTGGCCAAAAGGTTAAACTAAATTACCCCTTTTCAAGAGAATATATAAGTATTTTACTGTGTATTTTTGTCATGTTGGATGTAGCATTGGGCTTCTCTGACGTTTCGTTTAATATATATGTAACTTTTTTATTAGAATAATCATGAATTGTGTACATGAACTATTGCCAAATTGACATTGCTGAAATGTACAGAACAGTTTGTGCTTTGCTATGTATAGATTTAAGTTCAAGGCTAGTGTATGACTGTAGATAGAACATCAGCTGTTGCTGATTTGCATGTTCTCTATCAGAGATTTGTCATCATTTAATGTGTCTATCAGTTTTTGTTCTGTACAGTGCCAGTACAATAATGTAGTCTATTGATTTGATTTAGGGTCGATCTACAATTATTGCATGTGCAATTGAACTAAAATGTGCACCTTAAGTTGCACCTGCACACTGGAGTTTACACAATTTTGACTTGTTCTAATAATAGTATATTAGCCGATATACCGTAACATTTTTTCATATTGCCAAAAATTGCTAAATAACATGCACTATGATAAATATTTGCATGTTCCCTCTCTAACAACTATTACGCTGCAATATTCATAGAATATCTAATAACAATATTTAATTTTGTTTATTGAATTCAATATTTTCTCCAATTCCCGTATAAATGACAGCCAGAGTGTTAAAAAGTTGAATTTTTCTCGTGAAGAGCATATTTGCTATATCTTGATTTTCAGATACCAATATAGCTGATAATTCTGGGCTATACAGTAGTAGACATTTTTTCATTTAAATATATTTAGTTATATTTGAAGAGATAATGATTCAAATGTATTAACTAGTCTATGCCCTGCTGGCTCCAGAAGACACTTTAGGGCTTATTCAAATGAAGTCAAGTCAATGAGTTGTAAGGTGTATTATGGCATAGCACAATTAAACAGAAGTGAAGAGGTTAAACTGCAAATTTCACTTGTAAATTTAGGTTCTATTCAATCAACCCAGTGACATGTGAAAAATGAATGTAATAAGAATAATATACGTCACAATACAAAAAAACATTGGATGGGAGAGTAGATTCGATGAAAACATACTTTTTCCAATCGTATTTAGAATTTTTTGGTACAGGATATGGAGCGCAAATACTGTACTGCCAGGTATAAGCAAAAAATAAAAAATGCGTGTACCTGGGAGTATTTGCGCTCCATATCATGTACCAAACATAGCACTATTAATGTAATTATAACTAAGCAAAAGTACAGGGAAGTGTCCTTAGTCATCAATATTAGTAACTGTACATTAAATGATTTACATAAACTACGCTATCCTAATGCATTATTGGGATAAAAACATTGTAAAAGATTAGAATCCATTAAAATATTTTAGGATCGTTCATATTGATATTTTGTGATCAATCCATTTACACGCAATAAGTCCTGTGCTACATTAGTGTAAGAAAATAAAACTTTGTTTGCTCACCATGTCCAATGTTATCAAAATATGATAAATGGGCGGGCAAAGGGAACTTGATAAATATAAACTGGCACTCCAGTGGACTTTACAAAAATATATTTAAAACGTGATAAGGAACAAAGATCGACTTTTCGGTCATATTGTGGAACTTTGTTAAGTGTGGTGGTGGGAGCCATTTTGTCTAAGGCTGATGAGACTATACTGTCACATAGAGAGCTTGCTAGGTCAGGGCAGGAAAGGTTAGAGATGGTAGGGAGGAGAGGTTGTAAAGATGCAGAATATTGGAGGGGGTCTAGAGCATGTAGTTTTCTTTATATGCGTGTAGAAGTAGGTGTTGTGGAGGTTGCAGACGGTAAAGTAAGTCTAAAGCTTAGGACGTGATGGTCAGATAGAGAAGGGCATGTTAAAGGAATTAGAGGCAGAGCAGAAGCAGGAGAAAAGCAGGTTAAGGGAGTGTCCATTGCTTGAGTAGAAGAGGTAGTCCACTGAGAGAGATCATAGGAGGAGGTTAAAGAGATTAGTAGGGCAGCTGAAGTGGCATTGGGATGGTCAATAGGTATGTTAAAGTCTCCATGGATGAAAGCAGGTGTGTCAGAGGAGAGGAAGTGAGGAAGCCAGGTGGCAACATTTTCAAGAAATGTAGATGTTGGTTCCAGCCAAACAATAGATGATGTCAACCCAGAGGGAAAGGGGGAACAGAGACGAATAGCATGCACTTCAAAGGATTAGAAGGAGGGAGGAGGGAAAAGGGGATATGACAGGAAATGTGAAGCATGGGGAAAGTAGTAGACCAGTTCCTCCACCCTGTTTATTTCCTGGTCTGGGGGAGTAGCTAAGGAAGAGTCCACCACAGGAGAGTGTCTGAGGGGTCGAGGCAGGTTTCTGTAATGCTTAGACGATTGAGAGAGTTGGAAGTGAATACTATGTATTGCTGTAAGGTTGTTGCAGACAGATCATGCATTCTATAGGGCAAACCTCCCAGCCAAACAAGCTCTCTATCTCTCTCACATCTGACCAAACAAGCATCCGAACTGCATAGTAAGGTAAGATATAGACACTGAATATGAGCTCAAGGAAAGCAATGTTCAAAATATAACAAGTAAATATAAATCAAATGGAGTGAAAAATCGGGTTAATAGGAGGATAAAGTCTAACCCTGTAGATGTATAAGTGTATAGGAGGATAGGAGGCGACACATGTGTGGGGAATTTGAAATAAAACAGGTAGAGCACTCACAGAAGGACTTAGTATGGTCCTCAGTGAAAGTCCAATGCTTGTATCCTGACCCCATGTCTCTGGTATGCCCGGTGTGGAGTACTCATTTACTCACATGATTTCACCAGCTCCTCCAGCTGATGAGGTGCTTGTGCCGATCAACTGTTGCAAAAATTCTCCGTGACCTCCGAATGCTTCTTCTTTAATCGTATGTAGTAGAAAAGTAATGGGTAGATTGATGAGACTGCAGCTCCTAAAAAAATTGAAACCTCACCAGCAATTGAATAAATAAATAAACAAAAATAACTCTCCTCCCGTGCGTTTCCCATGAAACGCGCGGGAGGAGTGTTCTTTTTGTTTGCTCGTGTATTTTTTATGTAGTTCAATAAATATTTTTTCTTTTTTCAATTGCTGGTGAGGTTTCAATTTTTTTAGGAGCTGCAGCCTCATCAATCTACCCATTGCTTTTCTACATTGCAAGGTAGCTTGGGCTGCATGTGGCCTGCGGGCCACATGTTTAACATGCTTGACCTAGAGGTTTTCCTAATACTATCAGTCCTTGTCTATATGTTGTTAGAACGCTAACTGCATGTAGATTGTGCCACTGCCACTCCCTATCACAAGTGGGATTGGGACAAAATGAGGGAACAATAATCTCCTGATTGATATGAAAATCTGACACAACCTTGATTTGAAAATGTGGAACAACCCTCAACACTATTCTATCCTGGTGTATCTGAAAAAAATGCTTCATAGCAAGATAGAGCCTGGAGCTTTGAAAACCTGTGCTGTTGTAATTGCTGTTTAATCATGTTTCCTGGAACACATACGGGTTGATATAACTTGATTGGAGAATCCCTGTGCCCTCAATGACATCCTTTCAAGTTCCATTCCATCAACTTAAAAATTTGTGGATTGGGGAAGCAAACTGAGCCTTGAGTCAAAAATATCAGTAATGTCGAGAGAATCCACGGCTCTGTACGGACAAAGTTCTAAAGTCCGCATTCCATATTTTTCTGGACCAATACGAGGCTATCAGGAGAACTGAAGCTTTGTCTCTCTTGATCTTGTTCATTACTCACTACAAAAAAATGTAGCAGAGATGGAAATTCCAAGCAATCAAGAGAGCCTCCCATGGCCACAGCTTTCGGGTTGTGCCATCTTGATGCATACATTCGTATTTTATTGTTGCCCGCTGATGCCATGAGATCAACTTCTGGTTTACCCCATTTCCAAAATATAGTAACTGAGTTAAAGGTTCCTGGTTTCGCTCCCACTCTTTTGGGTGTATGGAATACCTGCTGACACAGTCGGCTTCATCATTTATGTCTCCTGAAATGTAAGCTGTGGAGATGCATGGAACTGCTTTCTCTGCCCAGTGCAAGATTCTAGAGGCTTCTTTGAGAGCCCTCGGACTATTTGTTCCTCCTTACCAGTTTATATATGCTATTGCTTTAAGGTTGTGGGATAGCATTTTTAATGGGGAATGCTTCAGTGTGGTTTGAAGACCTTGAATGGCATAAAATATGTCTCAAACTTTCAATACATTGATCAGAAGACTTTTCTCTTCATATGACCGGAGCCCTTGTAATACTTTATCCTGACAAATTGTGCCCTATTCTGAGAGGCTTGCATCGATCTTTAATACTGTCTAGATTGATGAAATCAATGACTTGCCTTTTAACAAGTTCTTGATCGAGGTCAACCATTGCAAATGGAGTCTTGTACTTGGTAATAACGGGAGTCAGAAATTTAGTTTGGGATTTTGGTGTCCACCTAAGCTGAGAAAATGTATCTGCAGTGGTCTGAAGGAAAATGTGGATTACGGAACTGCATCCGTGACTGAATTGACAAGACCTATTAGATGCATGAATTGTGCCTTTGATGGTTTCGCGAGTTGTCTGAAAAATCTCTCTTATAATTATGCGAACTTTTAAAGTCGGTAATGACACCAGGCCTTCTTGTGTTTCCAGCACAACTCTTATAAACTGAAGGACTTGAACTGGCATGAAACTGCTCTTCTTTGGGTTGATGATCCAACCACGGTCTTCCAGCATGTAATGCACTATACGCACATGATCTCTGACAACTTAGTCTGAGGGAGCTTTGATGAGCCAGTTGTCAAAGTATGCGACCACAAAAAAGCCACCGCTACCATGACCTTTGTGAACGTTATGGATTCTGTGGCTAATTCAATGGGAAGAGCCATAAACTAGTCATTTAAACAGTATTTCAGGAACTGGCAATGTGATTCTTTTATTGGAATATTCAGGTAAGCAGCTTTTAGATCTAGGGAGAACAGAAATACTCTTTTTTCCATCACTTCTATGACTACCCTTAAAGACCCAATTTTGAAGGGACAGATGTTGAGAAAGGCATTGCCTCTTTTAGATTTAATATTGTTCTGAATTGTTTGGATGTTTTTGGCATAGAAACAGGACCAAATAAAATATTTTGCCTCTCTGGCAAGACTGGCTGAATTGCATTGGCCAGCAGATCTTGAACTTCCTGGTTTCAGGCTAGATTATTTTCTGGATCGTTTGAGATATGTGATTCTCTGAAGTAATGACCTGGTATCTTCAGGAACTGCAAGGAATATCCCTGGCCTATAATTTGCAGAACCCAGGAATCTGCTGTTCTCGCGACCCAGCGATTCAGGAAACCTGCCAGTCTGCTGCTGACTAGCATTGTCTTATAGCTGTTTTATAGAGGGCGCGCTTGATGCACCGTGCTTGTGCGTGGCAGTTATAGTTGGTTGTGGTTAGTCAGCCTTCCTATAATAGGATCGCTTGCACGTTTGGCAGTGAGCGTGGAACCGACCGACAGGGGGGAAGATGGGGAAAATAAAGATTTTGCGCCACTGCCGCCGCTGAAATGTATGCATACTGCACCGACACACTTTATTCGAGCAAATACCTAGTATGTACCTGGCAGATACCTGGAATGCGCCGCTCCTCACCTCTGACAAGCCCCGTTGCGTTTGCCTTCCCAGCCTGGGTTCATGCCTGGCTGACGGGCGGCTGATCTGTTAAATGATAATGATTAGGATTTAATAGGCTGCAATGCTTCGCGTGTCTACCAGATGGCATAAATTCATGAATTGTAATGCAGTATATATATATATATATACTGTGCAGTATTGCAGCCAGTGGGAATAAAATGCTTCAATCCCTGCTTGGAAAATAACCCAATGCACTCGGGCAGAAAACAGTCACAAACCTCAATACACCCGGGTATACCCGAATTCGTGGTACTAGCCGAGCTCGAATAAAGTGTGTCGCCAGTGTATGTGTGTATGTATGTATGTATGTATGTATGTGTGTGTGTATATATATGTATGTGTGTGTATGTATGTACAATGTTAATAAATAATTTAAACTTACCAACGTATTTATTTATTATAAACGTATTTATAGCACACAATCCACACACACACACACACACACACACACACACACACACACACACACACACACACACACACACACACACACACACACACACACACACACACACACACACACACACACACACACACACACACAGTAACTCACTGTGTCGCTCATAGCATACACACACGCGTGTTTACACAGGCACGGCCGCACACACTATATTACGGGCCTTAGGGACCAGGGTCCAGTGTCCTTAAGGGACTTTGCTTTTTAGTGGTCATCCAACTGAAAGGATGTCTAGGGTAACCTGATCCGTGCGTGATCCAGGGGGAGCATGGGAGAAAAGAATATAAAAAAACACAATATAAGTGCAGACAGTTTGATACTGGGTGAATTAAAGTGATTTTTATCTTGGCTCATGAGTGTTGCCTACTCACAAGATTTAAATAGGACACGGGCAGTTTAGACACAATGGTCTCAGTGGACTGGATCTGTGGATTCTGAGTATGATGCGATCCGCCACCTTTGCTGCGCAGGCACTGCGAGGGAAACTGCTCCGCTGGAGGGTCCTCCTCAGTCCCTTCCCGGGTACTCGGATGCTGGAGGCTCCAATCTCCCTGGTGTGTGTCTGCTGCGGTATCCCCACTTCAGAAGTACGCCGTCTGATGATACTCTAGTGACTCCAATACGTCACTTCCCGTGTAGTCCCACTGCATCACTTCCGGTGGTGGGCTCCCGATCTCCGTCCTACTCCTCTCTCCCAGAAGGCGGATACCACTCTACGCGTTTCGCCAAAGAGTGCGTGGCTTCGTCAGGAGTGTCAGGTTACCTGATCCCAGGACTGTTGTTGTTGTGGAATTCAATTCCGATTGTAGGTTCCTCCAGGCTTATAGCAAATTTCCTCTTGAAAAACTCGTCCTGGTGGTCTGTCAAAATATGAATGACGTAACCTTCTCTGCAGGAGTAGAAAGTGACCTTTTCCTCTAATCATCTGGGAGAAGATATTGTCTAGTGTTTCCCCAAAGAGATATGCAACCAGAAAATTTAAATAATCAGCCTACTCTTAGACAAGGCATCCACACCTGAAGGCTTAAGTCATAACAGCCTTTTCACCACTATAGTATTGCCGAAGGTCTTGCCATCAGTCAAATAATATTAATTGAGGCATTGCATCAAAAATCAAATAAATCTTTGATAAAACTAAATAACAAGCATTAATATGCAACAAGTTAAACAGAGTGTACACTTTATACAAATACTTTATGCTTTTTCTATTTATTTAATAGAAAACCAAAAACATCAGGGGAATTTTTTATTTTTTATTTGGACAAAACATTACAATTCACTTAATTGTATCATATTGTTTATCTGACTTGAACCCACATAAATACTTTAAAGTACACACACAATACATGGAGCAATTTGCTCTCTGTTTCACCATATGTATGAAGGTTGTTTGTGAACCAGTTTACATCTGTCACAGATAGCTGATCTCACACCTGCCCGGCAATGCAAAGACACATACAAACCACTATCAAGAAGAGGAGGCTTTGATGGTTCAGTCATGTCAGGAGAATTTATCTCCAAAAAAAATTTTGTACACCAAGATTCGAGATTGGCTGAAGAAAGTGGGATTGCCATTTGTGGTGGTATCATGATCTGTTTACATCAATGCAAAAACCTGGGAGGAGCACTGGGTTCAGTTCAACCAGTAGTGGCTTTGATCCAGGGGAGTAAGAAAGAATAAAGCAGTATGCTGTAGTCCTGGATTCCACTTAACCTGTGTCTTGAGCTTGACCTGTTGGGCACGTTCTATAGTGCCGGGTGCGTGCTACGCCTTACACGCGCGCGGAATTTTAGTTGGCTGACATCAGTCAGTCTTTCTATACAAGGGCCGCGCGCGTGCACGGCAGGGAGAGGGGAGCCGACAGACAGCGGCGAAGATGAGGAAATTCATCTTTTTGCGCTGCTACCGGCTCTTAATGTATGTATATGTGTGTGTGTGTGTACAGGCATACCCCGCATTACCATACGCATTGGGACCGGAGCATGTATGTAAAGCGAAAATGTACTTAAAGTGAAGCACTCCCTTTTTCCCACTTATCGATGCATGTACTGTACTGCAAACGTCATATACGTGCATAACTGATGTAAATAACGCATTTGTAACAGGCTCTATAGTCTCCCCGCTTGCGCACAGCTTCGGTACAGGTAGGGAGCTGGTAATACTGTTCAGGAGCTGCCGTTTGACTATTGGGCGATATGTACTTACTCGTGAGTGTACTTAAAGTGAGTGTCCTTAAAGCGGGGTATGCCTGTATATATGTATTCATGTGTATGTATGTATGTGTGTGTGTGTGTGTGTGTGTGTGTGTGTGTGTGTGTGTGTGTGTGTGTGTGTGTATGTGTGTATGTATTTGTGTGTCTATACAAATTTAATAAATATATTATTTCTACCAATGGTTTTTTTTTTTATAAATAATAAATTACACATACATACACACACACACACATACATACAAATACATACACACATAAACACACACAAACACACATAAACACTGTACACTCAACACTGTATACTCACACAGTATACAAGCAAAAAGCATGAGGCACGAGCACGCGCGCTCGCATAGGCACGTACGGCCACATGCTGTATAGAACGGCCCTTAGTCACAAGCAGATTCTGTAGGCACCTGATTAGAACTCTCATACTTATACTGCATCATAATCCAGATGGCTTGATGGTTTCCTAGTAATAGAAAGCCAGTTGATAGATATGAGGAGTTTAAAAGCAGATATGTGTTTAAAAGAGTAGGAGATGATTCTAGCAGTATAATTTTTTATAGATTGTAAAGGAAAGCGTGAGGCCAGATCAAATAATGTTGCATTAATTAATTTTGAAGAGAACAATGACACCCAAAAGTGTTTTAATAGATGAGGAGCAGAGGAAGAGGAGAATCTCTGCAATGTTGAACAATTAAGCACAGCGAGATTTAGTGACAGCATTAATATGAGAGAAGAAAAGAGGGAGGAGATGAATGTAATCCCCAGGCAGCGTACAGTACGTACAAGACTCGGTGCATAGTACAGTAGTTTAATTTACTATAATAAAGAAGAGAACAATGGGACATGGTTTAAGAGGGTGTATGAGAACCTCTGTTATTTACGTTATCCTGAAAGAACATGAAGTTAACCATATCCTATTAAGATAAAACAACTCACTATAACTAGGGAATAAAAACTATTTGCAGCAATGGGATGAAATTATGATACAAATATGATATCAAAGAATAATAACTCAATAATCTAAATAGAGGACCTCTTTAAAAATTCTCCAAAATGGATGGAAGACCTTTTTAAAATAATAAATAGAACTTCTCAAAATGAATTGACCCCTTTCAGGCATTGAATTTAAAATCAAGCACACAAAAATAAGCGTGGTCTCGTTCAAAGTGATATATACAGTACGTATTGTTGCAATGTATTCAAGTGTAATGTGATCTGCAAGCTGACTGCAACCAACATGGCTGTTATTCACTTAGAATAAAACGGAAAAAAAAGGGCGCAAAACCCATAGTGTAGTATGTAAAGTTTAATGCTAAAAAATACAGTTAAAAACACTTACAAGATGTAAGTAGATAAGAGGCACATCTGTGGTGGTTGATCCGTGACTTCAGCATATGCTGGGATAGCCTCAGTGTCCCCGTTTCTTGCGTGTAGAGAGCCTCAGTCATAGACACCCTCCTCCTGGGTTCGACGTTATTCCACTTCCGGTTCCGTGTCACGTGCGCTCGTGACGTCACCGCGTTCGTGTCCTCGCGCCGTCACTCTAGGGGTTGGGCTTAGGGCTGGTATGCTTTCTCCAGCAGTCTGACAAGAGCAGATTCAGGATCCTCCGGCTATGCTTCGCAATTCAGCAGCCTTGGTATATACAGCCCTACGCGTTTCGAGAAACACTTTCTCTTCGTCAGAGGCTCTGTCGAGTAACGCCGAACCCAGGAGGAGGGTGTCTATGACTGAGGCTCTCTCCACGAAAGAAACGGGGACACTGAGGCTATCCCAGCGTATGCGGAAGTCACGGATCAACCACCACAGATGTGCCTCTTATCTACTTACATCTTGTAAGTGTTTTTAACTGTATTTTTTAGCATTAAACTTTACATACTACACTATGGGTTTTGCACCCTTTTTTTCTTTTTATTTTCTGTAGTTTCCTTTGAACCCAAGGGTTGGATTCATCTTGGAGGAGCTGCATCACCCAGTTGTGAATTGGACTGGACACTTACTTTTACACATGGTATATTTATGTGTTTTTAATCTGTGACAGTATATTATTACTGCAATTTAGGGCAAGAGCGCTAGCTGATTTATCTAATTAAGAGTTATTAAGTGACTTCAACAGAATATAATTTTGGGACATCAGTTTATTATATCATCTTATTGTACTGTTCCACTTCATTTGTTATTTACTTAGGTCAGAATCCAGGGTTAACAGCCATTAACTAAAATCAAAACACTTTAACTAACCTTTTTTCCTTGAGTATACATACAGTATCCAGGGCTTCTAATATGTAATTATACTTTTTACATGATTATGCAACTCATTAGTTTCTCTGAGACGTGCCTTTTCAATTTAAAATATTCTTACCTAGGAGAACAAAACTTGCCACAATACAATACTTCAGATCAAGTCTCGTAATTATGCAAGTGAAGAGTTATGTCTTTCGGCTACTAATTAATCCTCTATGATGTAGCCTAATGTTTCTTACATTGTGACAGATGCTGCCTTCCCTGATCTATCATGTTTTTTTTTTTTAAATAGTTAAATGTTAGACTATACACTTATTTTCAAATATATTTTTATTTAAATGACTAAGCTAAGGTGTATGGGAGGAAAGAACGTAACAAAAGGAGCAATTATCTACTAAACAATACCGCAAAAGGACTCATCTGTGTCACTGTGCACTAGCAGTATACGGTACTGTATGTAGGAAGTTTGTCACATTTGGCACAGATTATTTAGGATTAGTGGTTAACAGCATGTTAATCCTGGTGGATTTATTGTACACATAGCAGTGGATTATTCAACTGCTGGAATGGGTTAGGGCACCCTAACCGGCATTAACACCCATTTAGGTCAATGAGAGTTAATGCCGGATGGGGCGCACTAATGGATACCGGCATGAATCTGCCCCATAGAGAGACAAAAACTGCTCCAGTTATAGGTGAAACTTTTGATACATCTCATTATAATATTGAGACTACTACAATTCTTCCTACAACTACTTCTCCAAATGCTCAGTGGCGAAAATGCAACAAAGCTGTCACAAAGCATCTTGGTACATTGGCCCCTGCCATGGAGCAATGATACTTGTGGCCAGATCCACAAAGCTCCATTAACAAGACACTACCTAAAACAGTCATGAATGTTATTCTCCCTGAAGTTAATACGTAGCCACAAAGTTAATTATATGCAAAAACACCAGCAGAAATACATCTCATTAGCATGGGCTTAATTTCATGTTGTAACAGAACGTTGAGAAGGTAGAGTAGTAAAGTACCCATTGACTTACTGTAGGAACACACTACTGTACTTTAGACAACACATGGAGAGATACCTGTGAACACTCCTGAGATACATGGGAAATAAGCGAATTTAAATAATGTAACTATACATTGCATATTCAATTTATCATATTCACAGGTTTCTCAGGTGTGTTCACAGTTATCTCTCCATGTTGTATAAAGGAGTGTTTTGGCCGTTATATCCATATAATGTTCCTTCCAGAGAAAATTTAAATTAGCCTTTGAAGATATGCGATAACGCATTAAAAACTATGTGCCGGTCAGTAATCGCCCCTCTCTCTTCGGAGAGAAAATATTACTTGGGGTTTGCCCCGAGTGGACTCAGACCCACCTGTCTGGCCTTCTGGCCAAGGAGGGAAAGAGAAAGAGGAGACGCAGTTGGGACACTAGGCTTCGGCTGAAGACCCACTGGAACTTGGACCCTTTTGTCTGGCCTTCTGGCCGAGAAGGGAACAAGCAAGCGGAGCCTGATTCTTCAGAGGAAGAATCCAAGTAACACGCCAGGCATCTTCTGGGCCCTCGAGGCTGAAGAAACACTGAAAAGATCAAGGACTGGACCGATCTTTGGAGAGGACTGTCACAAGTAGGGAGCACCTGGTACCCTTTGTAGACCATGAGGCACGGTTTTTGGAGTGATCACTATCACCGCCCGGGCTTACAAAAAAAAATAACGCATGTAACAAGACATTTGGGCCTATTAACTAAACTTCGATAAGTTCAGTGCATTACTGATCGGGTTTGCATGTTCTTACCGTACTATAAGGAATGTGTGTCAAAGCGGTACTCACTAAGAAAAATCGCACGTTTTTTTATAGTGCGGTTACAAAAAACAACATCGCACTGCTTTGTGTTTATTTTTCTTCCCAATACTTATCACATTCCTTTGTGTTTGTTTAAACGGCGATTTCACTCCAGCAGTCTGTAAGAGCTGCACGGATAGAGAGCTGCATCTCCGTGCAAAGCTCTTACAGGAGATGGCACAGTTTTCATGTTAATTTTAATAACAGAGTATTGAAGCAGGAAGTCTCCTGAGCTGAACCGTATTAATTTCAGCCACGGGAACCCCCTGCTTCCTGAGTTACAGGCCCCGGTATGGTGTGCCGGTATCTCTTGTGTGAATACAAAACTAACTAAAAAAAAACTCTCTACCAGCGCTTGATCCAAGTGATAGACTAATTGGTGTGATAACAACAATTGAGTGATTACAATGTGATTACATATGCAGCCAAGGGGGCAATAAACAATGGATTGTTCAAATCCAATACCATACAGATACAAATACAAAAAATGTCCCCGGCGCAAAGTGTGGTGATGATAATTACAGTACCATATCGAAAGACAGTCCTGTTTGAAAAGTCAGTCCTGGTAGTAGAATGATTCATCAACAATGTGAGGTAGATTTTCCTCTAGGCGTGTTCCCTTATGTTGTCTGCAAAACAGATAAAGAAAACACACCATTGCGCAGTATACAGACTCAATTGCCCCAACCTGAAGAGGAAAATCCCTACTTACAGGATATTATATGTTGGAATGAGAGACGCAGGAACGGACCACAGCCTTTCTCCCCCAAGCTAAGTGGATATTATGGTTAGCCAGTCAGTTGCTATTGAGAGCGGTTACTTACACCGCGGAGTTGAAAGCATTATAGTACACTCCCTGACAGGCTACCCCTTGATCATTCTACTATCAGGGGGTTAATGCCGCCGACACAATTAGGGTATAATAATATATATATATCTGGCGACATTACACTATGCTATATGTACTATGGTTCAGTCCTTCTGTATTTGCTTTATATTACTAGCAAAGCATTGGCAAATTCCACTTAGTGTTATTTAGTGACCTTTGCATTTTATGACCGTTACTTTTCTGAGGCTATAACTGGATACGGTCTCAGAACCGTGCCTCAGGGCATTAGTTGAGCACATTTTGTGCCTGCCCTATGCAAAGTCAAACACCATCAAGCCACGCAGCAACTAGCTATGTATGTGGTTTTAGATATTTTTAATGTTGTGTGTATTATCTTCCACATTATATGTTGATTTCACCCCGTTCAGGAGCAGACATACACCTATATACTTTGTGGTCTATGTGTATCCATGTAGGTACTTATTTCTGACCTACTAACTGCCTATTAACACACCTCTTCAGATCCAGCATCAGCATACCATTTATTTAGGTGTGCTGATTTTTTGACAATAGATTATCTGCTTTATAGAACAGATTTTCTAGTCCGAAGTTACACAGTGATTACTACTGGCAGCTCTCTAGCCCACATATCGGCGGTGTAGTGTCATACCTCATTATCTCCCGTGTATTTATTTGGGAAGATTGTTTCTTGGTTTGTCAATAGGGACTGGTCGTGGATTACTTTCTGCCATTTCCCTCTATACAAGATGTTTTACTATATGTGTGATTAAAAGGTTTTTTTAATATTATCAAACATATCACGTTGACTTACCTTTCTGAGTGCATTCTAGGAGGATCTTTCCTGTTCGTCTATGTTGTTAACCATATATATCCTCTATTGCACCAGTCTGTGAGTTACCTCATTCACATTACCATTTTTACTAGCTGATGCGGGAGCCTCCATTCCCCTTTCCCTTTCCCCTTTCCCTACCCTTAAAAACCTCGTTCAGTTCAACCCAGATATTTGGTGTTCATTATATCTTGTCATAAGCTACCGTGACACCCCTGCTTAAATATTCTGTTATTAAAATTAACATTAAAACAGCTTAATTCACTTAGCGGCTATCCACTAAGGCAATGAAGGGGCTAAGCCATAGTACCTGATTTATTGGAGGTAGGGGGTGGGTGAAGGGGTACTTGCATGGTGGGTGGTTAGGCATACCATGAAGGTGGCAGTCCATAGCGGTGGTAACCTTTATGGCAACGAAGGGGTTAACCCCACCCGCTACCCACCCAGAAGACCTACCACCCACCACTCCCTCTACCGCAAATAAACATTAAAATAGAAGAACCGTATTACCCACCCCCTCTACCCCAACAACCCCCCTCCCCCTGCAACACATACAGTGCAATAATGGGCAAAATTCTTATTATACAGATATGGATAATAGCGCATTTGCCCATTAAAAATAAAACATTAGCCAGCCATCATAAAGTATACTTAGATGTTGCAAAGGGTTCCACACAAAAAGTTAGTGTACAAAATAAAGCAAATTAGACATGGTAAAAATATTTGCATTTTGATTGAAAACTGGTTGAATGATAGAAAACAGAAAGTTGGCATACATGGAACCTTTTCAAGTTGGGCTAAAGTTGTACTTCAAGGATCAGTACAGGAACCCCTGCTGTGATTACTCTAAATTGTGTAAGGTAGTAAAATCAGAGCAGGATGTAATTTCTCTCCAGAAGCACTTGAATAGACTGGAATCTTGAATAGGTAAATGTCAGATAAGGTTTAATACAGATACAAACACAAATCCTTGATGGAGAAGGATTTAGAAGTGCTTGTAGACAGCAGGCTTAGCAATAGTGCCCAATGTCATGCAATAGCTGAAAAGGCAAACAAGATCTTATCTTGCATTAAACAGTGAATGGATGGAAGGGAAGTATGCATAATTAGGCCACTGTATAAAGCATTAGTTTATTTATTTATAAAATGTTTTACCAGGAAGTAATACATTGAGAGTTACCTCTCGCTTTCAGGTATGTCCTGGACATAGTTATGCTTAGTAAAACCACACCTTGAATATGGAGTATAGATTTGTGCACCACTCCAATAAAAAATACATTATTGAACTGGAAAAGTTCAGAGAAGAAATTATCAAATTAATAAAGGGTATGGATAATATGATTTATAAGGAGAGGCTAGCTAATTTAGATTTGTTTACATGAAAATAAATGAGAAAAAATGAGGAAGGAACTCCAAAGACTGGTGCTCTATCGCTAGCAATGATGAAATGAATAAATCATACAGCAAACTTCTTCTTGATTCCCTCGGTTGTGTAAGTGTGTGGGAGTAAATAAACTAGTAGGCTACAAATGTCCTTGGTGTGTATATGAAGGACTCACCCAGGGTGGGGGCTAAATAAGCTTATAACTATCCGAATATCCCTGAAGACGTCACTGCAGCAAGTCCCACACGATACTAACGGAGTCTCCAATAGCTTCCATCACCGCACCCTCTGTCCCACACCATACGATCAGCTGGCCGGTACTCACGATGAGCTGTCCATGTCCGGCTGTTGTTGCTGATTATTGCCGAAGGACCCCCACAGAACGCTGACACTGCGTGCTCCAGCCTGTAGATAATGCAGATAAACAGTGGAAGTGGCGGTCACTGTTCCCCGAACTCCGGAATCAACCAAGCGCAGTATAAATAAAAGTTATTTATTCCTCCAAATAAAGAAAAAACATACAGAGAGTGTATAGCTCTGACGCATTTCGTCTCAGTAAAGAGACTTTATCAAAGACTCACGTCAGAGCTATACACTCTCTGTATACTGTAAATACAATTATAGGATACGTTTCTGTCATCTAAACTTAGCATATGATGGACATATATATATTACTTTGTTATTTGGCGTAATAAAGTTATTCAAATATTAACGATCATTCTTCTTTTGCCACCAGCAACAATGATGGGTTTAATGAGCCAATTAGACCACAAAAAAAAAAATTAAAGTTAGTTTTCTAACTGATGTAAGAGAGATGTTCAAAAATTCTTAACAACCTCGTAATGGAGTCAGAGTTAGTTACTGACAGTGCCAGTAAAATAGTTAAAGTATTAATTGTCCCAACAGTGCGTCTTTATTTTTTCACCCACAGCTGAACTGTGCTACAGTATTGTCACATCCGGGAACACCATACTTCCTGAGATACAAGTAAAAGTAGCACTGGTATTTCCTTGATATTTAAATTCCCAGCATTACACATGTCAATAGTAAGCCAGTGTCATGCAGGAGATTTAAACCTCCTCATTGTTTCCCATGGTGGACAAGCAATGCACTACTTTTACCGGTAAATATCTTAGGAACCAGGTGTCCTCTGAGCAGAAAATAGCATGTGGGGGTGGAAGAAAAGATCAGAGTGACCTGCTGCTTTAATTGCCCTAATAGAGCTATTTGGCAATGAACCACTACCATGACTAAGCATTTAATATATATCTCAGAGCAGGGAAGAGATAATGCAGGCATTATCAGTGCTGAAGAATGCTCATTAGCACAGAATGGAAGATATCTGCCCAGTGAAGGGAATGCCAACCAAAGTCTTCATACAGTATGTATGTGCATGAATACTGTGTTATGCAGGCAGGGTTCTCCAGCAGTGTGTTGGTAATCATCATGTAAGATCACCTTTAAGCAATGAAGAAATCTGATCTATGAAGCTGTATCATATTGACAGCTAAAAGTTATCACTACGAAAAAAAAAATCTGTTTTGCGGCAAGATTAATTCAGCTATTACAAATCCTTCCTGATGTATAATAAACCTTAATCACACAATGTAAATACCGGGAGAAAAAGAAGAATAAATTGCATTTTTTTAAGTGGCAAACCCAAAGACAAATTTAGTCCAGTATTAATTAGTGAAGAAATAAATGTTCTACTATAAAACATTATTAAAGTATTAAGTTAGACACAAATTGCTGAAGATCGACAAAAATTGGCTACGAAACCTACGCATTTTCAAGTAAAGAAAAATTTGTTCTGAACAGACACTAACATCATTTGACCTGAAATTTATGTAAACATATAAGTACCATTGTATGAAACAAAACTGAAAAAAGAGGCATTCGCACAAATAGCAGGTAGAGGTATCTTGCCACGGTTGCATGTTGCTCCAATCAACGAGAAGATTAATGCTAAAGATGAAAAAGATCAAGCAACACCACTGGGCTTAGAAAAATAGTCATTGTATTATATAACAAAAAATATCAACATTTCAGTCCCACTATCAGACCTTTCTCAAGATGACAAAGGTCTGAATATGGGGTTTGTTGGAGGTGGGGAGGGAGAGAGCGGTGGGGAGAAGGTTGAGGGAGATACAGAGGGAGGTGAGGTGAGGGGGAGTGAGACACAATGAGTTGGAGTGAGAGGGAGGGATGGAGGTACTTGGGATGATGGGGAAAGATGGGGGCTGGGGGGGGAGGTGGGCTCGGGGGGATAGTGGGGGTGGGGGCATTTATTGGACAGCATAGGACAGCAGCTCTAGCATTTCAGGTGCTGGATAGCTCCACTGTCACTACATACTTTAGAGCTCTACTGCTCACACCTGTAGCAATACAGGCGTCAAATAATCCAGGTGGATGCCGTAACATCAAGTTAGACAGACAATGAGTGGAAGACTTCTATCATGAAATCAACCAACCTATAAACAAATAAAATTGTCACCTCAAGATCGTTATGGGAGATTTCAATTCAAAGATTGTGTCCAGCAGAACGTTGAAGCATCAGCTGGATATATGGTTATGATAACAGGAATGAACGTGGCGATAAATTGGTAAAATTTTCAGAATGTTAAAACTTCTGCATCTAACTCCAAGCGACTATTGACGTCTCCAAGGTTCAACAAAGTATCCACAGCTCCTCCTTCTCTTACCATTCACCTCCCAACTGGAACAATCTACCTGAGATTCTCAAAGCTGCCACCAGTCTAGTCTAAGTTCTTTCAAAACTAAAGGGGTCTCACATTTAAATCTGGTCGGTAACTGTTACATACGCCTATAAAACATAATTTATCTTTAACTGTTCATGCAATGTCTTTATGTATAATGTATAGTATAACCATGTTCACTTAATGTAACCATGTATTTGTCATCATATCTCTGTGTCCAGAACATACTTGAAAATGAGAGGTAACTCGCAATGTATTACTTCCTGGTAAAACATTTTATAAATAAATAAATTCATTCTTCAAGAAAATCTAAATAGAAAATGGACATGGAGTGAACCAATGGAATAAAAAATGAAATTGACTATATCCTAGCTAACAAGATACATTTGACTGAAGACTGTACAGTCCTTAACTGTTTTGACACAAGGACTCGAATGGTTTGCTGCCAATCAGAATGCAAAAATGGAAAGAAGAAAACTGATTAAAAAGAAGACAGAAACCATCAACATCAATAAACTCAAGATTAACAGCAGAAATTTTAAACTAGAGCTGAAAAAAATTAATTCAGCTTGCTCAGCTGTATGGGGACTTCAACAAACAATTATGGACAATTTATGAAGATTGTAGTTGAACACACAGAAACAAATGGAAGCATCCCTAAAAGACAGAATTTAAAAAATATTTGATGAGACAAAGCAATTACTGAGAAGACAACAATAAATGAATCATTTCCAAGATACAAATATTAAATATTGTGAACTGTGCAAGACGATCCGAAAATGTATAACTGAAGTTGTAAGAAACTGTGATATGTTGAAGAAGACTATCAGAGATAATAAAATCTTAAAGAAGACGAAACAATGACTTATAATTCGGAAGGAGCAAATAATTGCACTCAAACAAGACAATGGATCAACAATAAAAGACTGTGCACTTACTATAAAGAGCCATGAGGACTCTGATAACGAGAACACTGATAACATAGAGCATAATCCAGCAGAGAAAGAGGAAGAAGAAACCACCAATAATGTACCATGTATCCAAAATAAGTGAAAAAAGCGAAAAAATCCATAAAGAATGGGAAGACTCCCAGGGGAATATGGAATTACAACAGACATTTTGAAAGAAACTGGGGAAGTGGTAGAGAAAATCCTTTCAAAACTCATGCTGTTTGAAGAACAGGACAATTCCATAACAATTAAGCAATGCCATAGTTCTTCTAATGCACTAGAAAGGAGACAAAGAAGACCCCAAGAACTGTAGATCAATCACTCTACTTTAAATCACTTACAATTATTTTTTTTTAGATACTCCTAATCGGATGCAACAGACCCTGTACTTCACCCAACCTTGAGAAGAAGCAAGACTCTGCGGAGGATTGAACCCAACTGACCATATTCAAGTTGTACCAAAGTACCAAAGTAATGAATACGATCTACAGTACCCCTCAGTTTATGATTTGTAGATTATGAAAAAGCTGTTATACACTAAAATACACTAAAAAGAAGTGTACATTGATATTATAAAGAAAATGTATGAGAACCCCACATCAACCATAAAATTAAATGAAGACAGAAGCAAGATAAGGATCAGGAAGTGTGTGTGACAGGGAGACACCATATCTCCAAAGCTTTTTACAACAACACTTGAAGAATTGTTCAATACATTGCATTGGGATGAAAAAGGAACCAAAATCATAATTGATTACTTGAGTCACCTACAATTTGCAGATTACAATATTATTTTTGTCACAAGTCCAGAAATTCTCAAGCAATAAATCCAGAGAATTTTCCAAAGCAAGTAAGAAAGTGGGAGCCATATGAATCTCAGCAAGACCAAAGTGATGTTAAACAAATGTGCCAACTCTGCCAAGATCGAAAAGAAATGGAATAGAATTAGGAAAAGTTGAAGAATATGTCTACCTTAGCTGGCAATAACAATGGATGGTAACCTTTTCAATAAAATCAATATGAGAATGAAGATAGGATGGAGTGCATTTGGAATAAACAAGACAATCTTTCAAGGGATCCTTCAACTGTGCTTCAAAAGTAAAATTTTCGACCAGTGTAGTCTGCTTGTGGTCACGTATGGATGTTAAACTTTGACCCTAAATGCAAAGATAATTTAGACAACTCAAAGAAGTATAGAGAGATGTATATGGGTATTACCCAAAGAGACAGGAAAAAGAATGAATACTGTAGGTTCAAAACCAAACAAAAATATGTGACATAATCAAACGGATGGAGAAATTAAAAAGGCAGTGGGCCGGACATATCACAAGTGAAAGTGACCATTGTTGTACAAATATGGTACTTGACTGGATTGCAAGGAAAACTAAAAGACCAAGATAATGACAACCTAAGATGGGAGGATCAAATCAGAAAATTTGTTGGAGCAACGTGAAGAATAGAGGCTTGCCATGACAGTACCTGGAAGGTCATTGGGGAGACCTTTGTCCAGCAGGGGATAGAAAAGGGCTGAAGAAAATAATGATATAAAAGAAATGACACCGAAGATATTCCTTTGCAATACATACATTAGTGGCCCCTTTAGCATCAGAGTCATCAAATCCCTTTGCTACCATGCGGTACTGTAATGCTTATTACCTTACCATATGATAGAAAAGATTGTGTTTAAAACAAGGTGACTGACACCTTTAAAAAAAATGGCATAGCAGAAAGTGAATACAGAGAGGAAGGAGAAGTTCAGTTTACAATGTTTCTAGGATATCTATATATTTTTTTTACAAATATCACAATTACTGTATTTAGATTTTGCTTAAATCTGCACTTTAGCTTGGTAAACATTTCACTTTCAACCGCTCCATTTTGTTCGACGTGGGATTGCACCCTTATGAATTGCTAAAGCACTCAACGTCATTTTTTTCTCTATGGAATTACTCAACAATTATCTCATGAATACAGAATATTACATCTTTTAGCTATTATTCATATGTATCCATTAAGGACACGGTTTTCCTTGATACAAATGTGTCCTTGTTTCCACTAGTGCAACTTAAAATATTGTTAAAACATTTATAACATGTTAACAGCAAGAAAGATCTCCTTACACATAATATTTAGAAATATCAATTGGTACTTGTATGCAATGCAGCCCTTTCTAATATTCATAGTTACATAGTAGATGAGGTTGAAAAAGACGTATGTCCATTAGGTTCAACCTACTCTATGCTAAATTTAGATGACACACACACACACACACACACACACACACACACACACACACACACACACACACACACACACACACACACACACACACACACACACATATGTATATATATATATATATATCAGAAAATAGCCGTGTTAGTCCAGTTGCGATAGTGCAGAATAAATTAGTTCTTCAGTATTAGGTGATACCTTTTTTATCGAACTAACAATTTATGTCATAGGACAAGCTTTCGAGAGTTTTCCTCTCTTCTTCAGGTCAGGCAATACTGATATACACAGGAATCTATGGCTAAAACAGTGTAGAGAGAGAGAAAAAAAAACCCCAAAAAAACAGATAAGTACTGTAGATAAGGTAGGGTGTTAAAAGTGTTTGAAGCCAGGGCAGGGTTACAAGGAAAGGTGTGGAGGGGGAGGGATGCTGTGGGGGAACGGGGAGAGAACGTGGGGATAAGAATAGAGGCAAGCAGGATAATTACAAACAATTTTGATAGGGTGTGAGAAAACCCATGCCCGCATTAAGTCCTTTGGTTTTGGTGTCAAATAGTCTTATCATTCTGAGGGCACTGTAAGCAGGGGGTACTGTGTGAGCAGGGGGGTACTGTGAGAGGGGGGTTACTGTGTGATCAGGGGGGGTACTGTAAGCAGATGGGGTACTGTGAGCAAGGGGTGTACTGTGTGAGCAGGAGGGGTTACTGTGTCAGTAGGGGGTTACTGTGAGCAGGGGGGTACTGTGTGAGCAGGGGGGGTACTGTATGAGCAGGGGGTACTGTGAGCAGGGGGGTTACTGTGTGAGCAGGGGGGTACTGTGAGGAGGTGGGTACTGTGTGAGCAGGGGGGGTTACTGTGTCAGTAGGGGGGTACTGTGAGCAGGGGGGGTACTGTGTGAGCAGGGGGGTTACTGTGTCAGGTGGGGGGTACTGTGTGAGCATGGGGGTACTGTGTGAGCAGGGGGGTACTGTGAGCGAGGGAGGTACTGTGTAAGCAGGGGGGTACTGTGTGAGCAGGGGGGTACTGTGAGCAGAGGGGGGTACTGTGTGAGCAGGGGGGGGTTACATTGTCAGGAGGGGGGTACTGTGTGAGCAGGGGGGTACTGTGAGCAGGGGTGTTACTGTGTGAAGTGGGGGGGTACTGCGTGAGCAGGGGGTACTGCGTGAGCAGGGGGGTACTGTGTGAGCAGGGGGTTACTGTGTGAGCAGGGGGGTAATGTGTGAGTAAGGGGGTACTGTGTGAGCAGGGGGGGTTACTGTGTCAGGAGGAGGGTAATGTGTGAGCAGGGGGGTACTGTGTGAGCAGGGGGGTACTGTGTGAGCAGGAGAAGGTACTGTGATAGCAGGGTGGTACTGTGTGAGCAGGGGAGAATTGTGAGCAGGGGGTTTACTGAGTCAGGAGGGGCGTACTGTGTGAGCAGGGGGGGCACTGTGTGAGCAGGAGGGTACTGTATGAGCAAGGGGGTTACTGTGTGAGCAGGGGGGGTTACTGTGAGCAGGGGTGTTACTGTGTGAAGTGGGGGATACTGCGTGAGCAGGGGGGTACTGCGTGAGCAGGGGGGTTACTGTGTGAGCAGGGGGGTACTGTGTAAGCAGGGGGGTACTGTGTGAGCAGGGGGGTACTGCGTGAGCAGGGGGGTACTGTGTGAGCAGGGGGGTACTGTGTGAGCAGGGGGGTAATGTGTGAGTAAGGGGGTACTGTGTGAGCAGGGGGGGTTACTGTGTCAGGAGGAGGGTAATGTGTGAGCACGGGGGTACTGTGTGAGCAGGGGGGTACTGTGTGAGCAGGAGAAGGTACTGTGATAGCAGGGTGGTACTGTGTGAGCAGGGGAGAATTGTGAGCAGGGGGTTTACTGAGTCAGGAGGGGCGTACTGTGTGAGCAGGGGGGGCACTGTGTGAGCAGGGGGGTACTGTGTGAGCAAGGGGGGTTACTGTGTGAGCAGGGGGGGTTACTGTGAGCAGGGGTGTTACTGTGTGAAGTGGGGGATACTGCGTGAGCAGGGGAGTACTGCGTGAGCAGGGGGGTTACTGTGTGAGCAGGGGGGTACTGTGTAAGCAGGGGGGTACTGTGTGAGCAGGGGGGTACAGTGTGAGCAGGGGGGGTTACTGTGTCAGGAGGGGGGTACTGTGTGAGCAGGGTGGTACTCTGTGAGCAGGAGAAGGTACTGTGATAGCAGGGTTGTACTGTGTGAGCAGGGGGGTATTGTGAGCAGGGGGTTTACTGAGTCAGGAGGGGGGTACTGTGTGAGCAGGGGGGTACTGTGTGAGCAGGGGGGGTACTGTGTGAGATGGGGGGGTACTGTGTGAGCAGGGTGGTAATTCTGTGTGGTCTTTTGGTAATTAATTCTGTGTGGTCTTTCGGTTAACGTGAAAGATGCTGGCCTTTGAAGTGCTAGGGTGCATTGTGATCGTTGCCTTGAGCGCCCACAGAGCCCAGAACTCACACAGCGCCCACAGCACACAGAGTTCCCACAGAGCGCGCACAGCGCACAGAACCCACAGCTCACAAATATTTCCCACAGCCGACCACAGAGCAGTGGCAGAGGCAGCACAGTGCCATAAAGAGGAGAGGTAGGAGATCTTCAGCTTATGTCCTATTCACTTATATAGTATTCTTCTGTTCTAATGTGTTGTTTTGCTGGGTTTGTGTTTTATTTTATTTTAAGATTTTATTAATGTTTTATCCCAATTTTGCCCAAATCCCCCATCCCCTTTCAACCCCCCAAAAAAATAAAATATAGATTTTTTTAAATTTTAAAACGGGAGCCACGTTAATACCGCGTTATATGCGGATTCACGTTATAGCAGATCATGCTATAACGGGTTTAAGCTGTATTTCCATTCTGATGACACCAGGTCCCATACTCACATTGGACTAAGTCCGGTGTGCAACTATTTGATAAATGTATTCACATTATTCTTCGATTTCTTCCAACCGTACCGCCTTTAGACGTGAGTGCAGGCGAGTGCAGAAAATTGCATTTTAGTGTTGTGGCTTTTAAACGCCTGAAATTGACACAGTATCACAGTAGCACAGTACTGTACACATTACAATTCATTAATTTCATTGCATTTAGTTGCACACAATCCATAAAATTGAAACAAAGCAACCGCGATAAACACGTGTGCCTGGGGTGATTGGCCGCGTTAATGCCGCGTAGGGTACAGCAGCGCACACGAAAATGGCTCAGTGATTTGTTCGAATAACGGCCTCTGCATCGGTACCTTGCACTATTGAGTTTATTCAGCATAGATGGAGAATTTGCTCTCTATGCTAACCTCAAGGTCATTAATAAAAAGGAATACTTTTTTGAGAGCACACAGCTGTCATCCCAAATCTTTAATTATAGGGATCCCAAAAGGGCAGTTTATCAGACTTAAAAGAAACTGCTCTGGCGAGAATAACTTTTTCACACAGTCCAGAGATCTGTATAACAGATTCTTAGCCAGAGGCTTTGCTCAGGCAGAGCTTACCCGGGCCTTTGAAGAAGTTTGTTATATGGATAGATCCACTATGTTCCAAAGAAAGGGTAATAGAAGGACCACTCAGGACACTCCGTTGTTTATAACTAAATACAATGCTCAAACTGAGCAAATAAAAAACAATGTTAAACGCCATTGGGGTGTCCTTTCTGTGGATCCTGCAGTAAAATAAATATTTAGGAAGGGTCCTAAATTTGTGTCCAAATGGGCACAAACAATGGCTAATTATGTATCGCCAAGCTTTTTTGAAACCAAAACTGTTGCTAAAGATTCTTTCCCGACAGGATAATTTAGATGTCTGCACTGCAAAACCTACAGACATATGTCTACAGGACCTGAATTTACTTCCACAGGAACGTGTTGGCAGTTTAGAACCAGATAGTTTATTAATTGCAATACACGGTTTGTCGTCTACCTGCTGACCTGTGGCTGTGGGAAGCAGTATGTGGGGCGCACGATGACAGTACTTAAAATTCGATTTATGGAGCACGTGCGCCTCATCTCTAAGGGAAATCTGATGCATCCAGTCTGCAATCATTTTACATGCTGTAGCTTGGGCAATTTGAAAACCTTTTTGTTCCTGGGCATTGAGAACATCCCCCCTCCAGTCAGGGGAAACAGAATTAACATCTTGGACCGTCGTGAACTATTTTGGATCTTCACTCTGAAGACCCGGGTCCCTTTCGGTTTTAATTCGGTTTGGGATTTTTGTCCTTTTAGTGAAGATCAATAGATGAATTAAACTATATGGAGGCGGAACCCTTTCAGTGAACACAGGTTATGTTTTGTTTTTTTTAAATTTAGCATTATCCAATTTTGGGTACTGGTATGGATGTTTCTCTGTTAGGGGGGGCTCTATATATCAGTGGGGATATTGCAGGTCTAGTTTATCCATGGTCAAAATCTACTTTGGGGAGACTCTCTTTTTCATGTACTGTACACCTCTCTACATACATGTTTCTTGAACATCTTGGTGGGTTTTGTAGAGCAGATTTAATTTTGGCATATCTTTGATTTGACTTTATGTATATTTTTCTTTTATTATATATGATCCTACCTTATATAGGTAGGAAATTTGTTTTGCTAATCTAGGTCACATTATTTGTAGGAATATCAATGCATGTGATTCAGTAGACCGCATCATGTACATATCTCTATAGTGTTCATAATTTCATCCAAAGAATATATATATTAGTTGCTTCGAGGTTATGATCTTCTTTGGATAAAATTATGAACACTATAGAGATATGTACATGATGTTGTCTATTGAATCATATGCATTGATATTCCTACAAATAATGTGACCTAGATTAGCAAAACAAATTTCCTACCTTCTGGGCCAATGGTTCTGGGTAGGATATTGATCTAGGCATTATAGTGTTATAAAAGATTCATAACAACATAATTCCATATATACATATATATCTTTTGCATGGACTCATTCATTTATTTATCAGTCTGCTGGTTATCTATACATGAGGTTACACCTCATGTTGCTTTAATCTGGGTGTTTTCTATGCATACATATAATTAAGGTTTTTTATTACCATATTATTTGCCCAATCACTTTGGGTCTTTGATGTTGTGCTTTGTTTTTATATATTTTTATCTTAACCTTATCAGGTTTGTCTTTTTGTTGGTTCCTACTAAAGTTGTTATTGTTTTATTATCTGGGCATGTATGCGGCGTGCACGACACATGTCCCCTTGGCGTAGTGCACGATGATGTGATAGGCTTTTCACGCTCTGTTGGGAGGTGTGACTGACGCTTGGCTCATGTGGAGTGGAGGGGATGGTATGCGACTGCGCAGGATCCTTTCCTCTACACAATGATGCCAGGCGAAGGGCGGGGCTTAGAGACGCGTCGCGTTCTCGGGTATTGGGTGCAAGCACGGGGCGCTGATGTCATGTCCAGAGCGCCAAGCTGTATGGGGGGGGGGGCGAGGATCCCAGGTATGTTTTTTCATTGGCATTGTAGTTAACAGGGGATTATAAATAGGTTCCTGATGAGTAGATATGTTACCTTGATAAAGCGCTATGGTGTGAAACGCATTGGTGGGGCGACACCTATCGCTTTTTTTGTCTTCATGACCATTAAAATTACATTTTTTGTGGAATATGCATCTCTCTATTTTTTGTTCAATTTGTTCCATCAGTAGTGCTTCGTTTTTATTCCTCTACTAGTAATAAATGTATATTGTTTTAATTTTCTGTCGTTCTTTGTTTTGTTCTGTAGAGAGTTACAGGTTTGTCAACCACATACTGTACCCTTTGCCCCTGTTACACAACGTTCCAGCGAGATAAATAACATTGGCTACATATAATCTACAAATAGGTATTTTCTTATTTAGTGGATATCAGTGTCACTATTTTTCAGCGTGGCATTTCTTATTACCCAGGAATACTAAAAGATGTAAATGATAATTTTATTTTCTCTTTGGACAGTTATTTACAACCAAAAAAAAAAACACGGAGCACGAGCTTGGTATCTTAAACAGGACCCGATATTGTTTCATTTACCTAAACTGGTCAAAACCAGTTTGCAGCATGTTAAAGGAAGAAGTGCTGGAAATCAATAAGACATGAGAGTACAGTGTTTTTTTCTCTATACTGTTTGGGAGCTATGTATAAAGTGTCGCTACAATTGATTTTGCTGTAAAACAGACAATAGACAGTTCATGCGTCTCTGTGTCCCACAATGTATAAAACACATTTTTACGTGTTGTGTGGGTTGTACATCAACTTCTTTTTCACAAAGATAAAAATGACGCTATGGGGTGGTGTTAGGCCGTGCGTATAGTGCCCACGACGGGCGACGGCGATGCGACGTCCCCCAAAAACAAATACAATGCCGCCGCGTGCTCTTATAGTAAGCGCGACGGCGACAATGCGCGGAGTGACATCGCATCGCCAACTTTGGAAGCTGGAAATATTTGATTTTTCAAGGGCTGTCGGCTCATGTGACAGCCCCTGAACAAATAAAATACCAGTACCCCCGCGCCGCCGCAAACTGAAATATAAATTTTGCTAGCGGCGACAGGCGATGGGTGACATCACCCGTCCCGTCGCGTCGGCGGTCGCGGGCACTATCCGCATGGCCTTAGAAACAAAGTGTTTGTATGTTGTCTGTGTCCCACATATGTAAATGGTATGCAATATGAAACTACTAGAATGCGCCACTTTTGTGCGCCATAAAAGCGTCGCGATTGTCTGTCATGTTTTTCTTGACATAAACAAATGCAGCCGATGCAAACGTAAATACAGTCGCTCTGTTGACGCTGCATTAGTCAACAATTAACTGTATAATTTGTGCATTTGATAAATGTTAAAATAAGAGGATAATGGTCAGAGTGGAACTGTATTTTTTTAGCAGCATTCAAACAGGTGTCACCTAGAACTGTTTACAGCATCCGGGAGCCAACCAGTTCTCGATATACAGCTCAACCCCCTTATAACGCTGTGCTTAGGGGCCAAAGAATCACATCGCGTTATAAGCGGATCGCATTAGAAATAATGTACAATTGTATGCATTGTACAATAAAGTATTAAAGATACCAATAACCGTGTTGTAAAGTAATCATAAATACAAAAATTGGGAGCCAAGCATGCATCGCGTTATATGCGGATTCGCGTTGTAACTGATCGCGTTATAACGGGGTTGAGCTGTACTTGCAGGTGAAGTTACCTGTGATGAAGCTCCTTCAGGGGTCTCTAGAGCTGATAACAACGTACTGTATCAGCGCTAGTTCAGATCCTGTTAATAAAACAATTTTAAAAAGGGACGGGAATGATTCTTTAAAACTTGCAAAATATTTATGTACATATAACTTAGTATCATTGTTTTCAATTGAGCCATGGTATTCCTTGCAATAAATATCACTGTAGCATTAAAGCATTGCATTGAGTTAATGGGTGCAATCATATCTGCTACATCTGTACATAGCGCCCTCATTGTTTAATATTTTCTCTTTGGGAAGTTCTCACTCCGCTTATCAAACCTTACTGCAAAAACAGGGGGTTCATCATTGGAAAGAGACAGATAATTTGATATTCATTTAATTTGATTAACCTGCAAATTAGTTCTTCACATCGATATGATCAACAGCTGTATGGTTTAAAATGTGATTTATTCCAGGTTAGCATTATTACAGTACCTTGTTTAACTGGAGAGAGAAAGAGAAGACGAAAGGATTCATTGATAGACATGGATGTTAAAAATTGTAAAATTGTGATGTAATGAAATATACAACTTTTCTATGATAACATGCTTTTTTTCTGTCAAAATCCCTGTATCATTTAATGTTAGACTATGAGCATGAACAAAAATTGAAAAAAATTGTATACCAGTATGTTTTCTTCTCCACAGCAATTGTTGTTTGTTTGATATAATAATAATAATAATAATAAAAATTATTTATTTTTATACGTAATATGATATTCTGCAAAACTTTTAAATAAGCATTAATTTAAATTGCTATGGCAAAACGTTTTTTTTTTCAATTTTCCTAATTATAGTGACTATTATCAATATTATTATTAATACATTTTGGAAAATGTTTAAATAAACCGACTGCCCCGGTGCCAGAGGAATATCACTGCTTGGGATCAAATCCAGAAGCATGGACCCCCCGCAGCATGACTTTCAGCTTTTTCAGCTGTGGCTCCGGAGTCTTGCTACATCTGTACTGTACATTCGGCGGAAAACTGATATTGACTTGAATGGCTGTTTTCCCGCAATCTATCTGCTTACTGAATAAGGCCCTAATTTGGGCTACAGCTGTAAATCAGCTGGTATGCCTGAAAAACGTATACATTATTAGTAGTCCATGTTGATCATGTAATGCATGCCTTGGTAATTGCTAGCATGGGATAAATAATCCTAACAATAGCCTAACTACCAATCCCTGAAATGCCGAAACTCTCACCACAGTGTGCCTTCACTCTTACAGATCCCTACTTAATTCCTATCTCAATACACCCTTTTACCCCCTGCTTTAAAGATTCTACAAGCCATAAAACATAAATAAATCAGAAATCCCCCAGTTAAATTCTTCCAAGATATTTACCTTTTTAATGTTTCGGTGGTTCTGGCCCCTTTTAGAAAAGCAATAAGGTCACCCCTGAAGCTTCACGTCCACAGGTTATTTGGAAGCAGAAATGTCCTCACAGCATTCTTATTGGACAATACCTGGCCGCCGTATTTTATTTTACCTTCATTTAAGCCAGCCCATGAAAATGTAAATATCTCAGAAAGACGGGTGTTCCTGCCTGGCTTCCCCCTTGATTCTCCCCCCACCTCATCCAATCTGCCCCTTCTCTAACTACAGTTATCTTCAGAAGGTAACTCAAAACTCATCTCTTTTCCATCACATTTCATGTTCTCCCATTAACCTCCTTTCCAATTACCTCCCTCACCCCACATTCACCAATGCCCGTGATCTCCCTTACCCTCACTCCTTCCGAAACCTTCCTAAAGCCTCTCAACCTCCCCCAAAGTCACCCACCTCATAGATCCAATTGACACCACTGTCCCCACTGTCAGACCCATCACCATGACCCCAACCAGATTAAATTCAGAGACCTTACTCCAACTCCTGTCCACCACCAAAACAAGGTCTTAAATGCTCCCAACCCATAGCCCAGTCCATAATGTTCCCTCCCCACCAACCAAACACATTTTACTAACTAATGTACAGCGCTCTGGATAAGGGCGCTATATAAATGTTGTTATAAATACATACAATACATATAATAAAAACAGTATACCATCATAATTAAAAAGTTACCCCTGTGATGCCATAAAGGCTTATAAGTCTATCTCACTGAGGGCCTAGGAAGCATATTTGGCAATAAAGGCGTTAATAGAAAAATCCCACCCCAGTCTTGAAGAGGTCCAAGACTGGACTAAGGTCCTAATACAATGTGATATAAATCCTCAGGCCCCAGTGAACACTGTGACTTCCAAAGGGTAAATGGAAATACTTATTTGTGCCCTTTCCCCAGGATATCAGCTGCAAGATTGCATGGCAATGTACAGTATTTCTTGCTACAGGCTGCTAGGCAAAGGTGAAAAGATATTGCGAGAATTAGCACTATTTATTCCCTTCAAAACCTGCTTGCAAAAAACAATAGTTTCTTCATGTGACAGTATTGAATAGGAATTGTACAGAATGTATGATACAAAGTGTAGTGATTTCACTTTAATATATCTGTTTTAAATTTTATTTGTTCACATATCTTGATAAAGGAGATTCTTTATTAAAACATAGCTAAACAAAAGACAGGGGTGCCCAATGCTACGTCCAATTGACAAAACATATAAAGTAATAAGTTTAAAGTTTAAATACTTCAATAATAATAATATTTACTTGGTTATTTAGTTAAACCCTTTGGCCAAAGCGTCATAAGCCTGCATACCAACGTCAAGGTATAACCAAATGAATACAGGTCCTACACTACACTGTGAACCCTTCATTTTACATCTGTATGAGGGGAAGTAACCCCAGTGAGTCCTGTCCATTCAGTGAAATGTTAGAACCTCCCAAGTTAAAAAGGTGGGGAGGGGTGAGCTCTGGGTGGAGGGGTCACCTACCTCCAAGCAACCAATAAGTACACATTAGGAATTGTACAGAATGTATGATACAAAGTGTAGTGATTTCACTTTGCTATATCTGTTATATATTGTATTTGTTCACATATCTTGCTTGATAGCAGATTCTTTATTAAAACATAGCCTACATATTTGAACAAGGCCAGATCAGAGATAGACTCATCTACATATTTTGAAGAATTGTCAACTTCTTTTAAACTTATTCACTTACAAATATTTGTAGGACAGGGTTGACACAGAAGACCAGATGACTTATACAGGAATCACAGCACAAGGCAGAGTAACGCACGGTGCTCCTGTATCCCCAATGCTAGCTTATCTTAAAAATTGGATTAACTCTGTACTGAATTGCCCACAGGAATTACAGTAATGTGCCGGTGTGCATCCCACCACTGCCACCAGAAAAGGCCGTCCATCACAGAAGACCAGATGACTTATACAGGGATCACAAGGCAGAGTAAGGGGTTGATAAACAGGGGTTTATTCTGGTAAAAGTAAACAGTGAATATAACAAGCATAAAACACACAAAATACAGTATACAGTAAACACTTAAAATGGCAAGATTCTGCATTTATGGGGTTAACAGTGGTCTCCTATCTCTCTATGTGCTGGATATGACATAAGCCCGCTTACCAAGGTTATCTCCCGCAAATCTATTTATTTATAAAATATTTTACAAGGAAGTAATACATTGAGAGTTACCTCTCATTTTCAAGTATGTCCTCGGCATAGAGTTAAGATGACAAATAGTACATGGTTACAAATACAGTTACATAAGTGAACAGGGTATACATTATATACCAGACATACTGTAGCATACAGTTAGAGATAATATATATTATAGGCGTATGTAACAGTTACAGACCAGATTAGAGACAGCTTTAGTTTTGAAAGAACTTAAACTGGTGGTGGCTGTGAGATCTAGTCCTCTTATCACCACTGGCTCATCTTTCCCAGCAGTCTCCTATCACCAAGACTACCCACCAGCAACAACCGACTACCTGGAACACTGGAGCGGCCTGCATTTGTTTGATTTGCCCTTTCCCTTTAAACATATGGAGAAACGGTGTTCGGCCAATCACAGCGAGGTGAGAAGAAAAAGTGGACCAATTATAGAAGATGGGGGCTCTCTTACAGAGCAATTAGAGAAGCGCCTGCGTCCTCCAATGCCAGACGAGATGATCCGATTTAGAGTTCCACGAGGGTGGATTGAATGGCACCATTTTGACAGTAAATAAAAAAGCTCTGCTTTTGGTCCATGTGCAAAAGCAGCGGGGGTGCTTTGGTACCAACCTTCCCTGGACTTTGCCCATTCTTCCTCCTGGCTCTCCCAAGTCCTTGGAAATTGGCCAGAAATAGGTGCCTACGTGCCCTTTCATTGAGGCACACTCCCTCCCCCAAGCTCAGGGAAATCAATTTTCCAGCAGGGGGGCATGGGTCTCAGGGAGAAATAAAGCAAAACATGCACTGTACCACTACTTTCAAAATGCAATAAAGTTTCACAATTTCACATGGTTTAGGGAAAAACAGTCACAGGCAATCCCAGTGCCTCATAATAATGCTTGAGTTATAGGCAGTGACCCTGATGGAAGGAACAGCAGGATTGGGCTAAACCTTTATTTCAACTTTCCCGCTGTCTGTTTCTTCACAAGAGTGATCTTTTCTTAACAAAATACTATATGTAAAATAAAAAAATATTTTTCAAGCAGGATTTTGTTTAAGGAGGAGATATAAAAGCTGTAGTCCCGGGTTGCTCATTTAGTTTTGGCAGAATATATTTTTTAATTTACCTGAATCCCCCATTCCCAATATGCCATGCCCACCACAAAAGGCCACAATGTAAGACTCACTGCAGAGGCCAATAGGCAATTGCAAAAAATAAATAATGAAATGTTTATTTTATCAGCAACAAGGGGTGTCCCGGAATTTGGGAATGAGCTCCAAAAGCTGATAGGTAACATACACATAAAATGCGTCAGCCCTCCCCTTCCACAGGCAGCTGATTACATTGAATAGCAGGTTATGGGAAGTACTGCTTCACCGACCGGGTGGTAAAGTCATATAATAGCCTTCAAGTGGAGGTGGTAGAGGTGTAAGTGAACACAAAAATGATTGTGCTAGACATAAGGCCATCATGCTGTAAATGTGAAGGAAAGACAAGGATCAAATAGGGTCTCATTTTTTATAATAGAGAGGATACTGGGCAGACTTCTTGGTTCTTCTCTGCTATAAAATTCTATGTTCTGGGTGTTATTACTCCTGAGCGTGAGCTGTTTGATGCAGAAGGGAACAGCCTAACAAATGTACGGGGTATATGCTCATTCTCTCATTCAGGATATGTTACAAAGATGGACTTCTGGCTCATATTATGCACGTGCATTCTAAGTGTACTGTATATACTAAATGCAACTACTTTAGTACTGGAATAGGTTACCATTGATTTCTTCTGTAGGTGTTTCCAGTTTTGAAGCTTATTTACCGATGACCTTTTTCCCTTTAATGAAAAACATTTAGTCATCTTTATTGGTAGAACATAATGAGTGTTCAGAACAACAGACATTCTGTAAATAATGCACTAAACAGTGAGTCTAGTTAACGACTCTTAGATAAATGCTGAAGATATGACATTATCATTTTTTACACGCATCCCGTGCTATGAATAATGGTTGGCCTACATTTGCTGGGATTGCTTAAAGACTATTTTACATCACTATGGCAATATAATTAGAACTCATTGTTTTTGAGATATTAAACCCTTTCTTTTAACATGCATGTCATATAACATATTAATGACATTGCTTTTCTTTCTAATATGTATCATTTACTGATTTCTACTACAGTATCTATTATTACACCACTTTTACATAATGGATCCTTTAGTACAGAGGTGGCCAACTCCAGTTATCAAGAGCCACCAACAGGACAGGTTTTGAGGATATTTCCTGCTTCAGCACAAGTGGCTCAGTCATAATGACCGAGCCACTGATTGAGCCACCTGTGCTGAAGCAGGGATATCCTGAAAAGCTGACCTGTTGGTGGCCCTTGAAGACTGCAATTGGCCACCAATGCTTTATTACATGTCCCCTTTAGAATATACTAAAGATGTGCCTTGGTTTTCCTGAAATGCCTCACATTTTAGTAGACAGATTTAGCAAACGTGCATCTCCCTTTAGTTCTTATAACATCCTGGTCAAGCCAGTTAGCAACTCATTATGGTTGTCTCTTCTCTTGCCTAGAACTAGTTTCTTTAGCTTCTGTGCGTACAAGAGCAGTAATACATAGCTTGAGTGCACAGCAGCATAAAGGTACCACATACACCTACTGTATATTTCCTTATTTAAAAACAGCACCGCTTTGCTCATGAATATGTCCGTACAAATGGTATAAATTAGCAAGAAAAAAACACACAAACAGCCCCGCAGATGAGATATTATATTTGTTATTACATTTGTTAAATCAATAATTATGTTTCTGCAATATTTGTTGTTTTGCTGTAAATATTTTACCTGGAGATTATGAAAAAACCTCTGAATATCTAGAGGGAAGCAGAACGGGGGAAAACGCTGGAATAAGAGATCATGCTCTGAACTGGGAGGGTTGTTGCCTAAAGGACAGTGCCAGGAATTAGTTTAGTAAAAGAGGAGTGGATCCATTAAGCAGCATGCTAGCTGGTGAATATTCATATGATAATATTTTTACCCTACGCTATCTATGTTACCATTTTATGGAGCACGCTCACACTGATATTGTTCTCTTGGAGACTGGGCACAGTCCTTATCAATGACTTTCCAATGACATCACTGCTCCCTTCTTTCTGCTTGTCACACATTTCCTAGTACAATCTAGTATTTTGTTTGGCAGCTGATTTGTTATATTCGTATATTTTTGTGGGTAAAAGGTAAACAAAAATGGATGCCGGTTTTCTGTTAAAAAGCCATTTGAATCTGTTGATTAAATGCATAGGCTATAGAGTAGGGTGAACTAGGGACTATTTAAAAGAGGTTTAAAATAATTCTCCGTAGGGTGATAACGTTTGCAGGCTCATATCTCAAATAGTATATCAAGTCATTTATCACATTGGTATTCTTATCAGATACAGTATGCTTGCTAAATTAACAGATATAACTAACAGGTGTTAAGCATTACTTATCACTCTAATAAAGTGCAACAGTGTAAAGATGGTGTTACATCTACAGTATAGTAACCAATGAGCATGGGAAGTGCTATTAAAAATACAATATATAATAAATGTAAACAATAGTCCAATAGTAGCCGCATCGTACAGTCCATTGATTAATCTTAAGAATCAGAATTTTTTTACATGGAATGTTTGGGCTCCTCCTCTGCTGCTATAATGATAGCTGTGTTACTGAAATCCCTGAGGAAGCGACCTCCCTCGCGAAACGCATAGGGTTAAACAGCAGAGACTCACCTGAAGTTCCTGTGTCAGACATTGTATCACTGCGTGACAGCGTCAGAGAGTATTGGAGCCAGAGGTGCGTCCGTGAGAACTGACTGAGACCCCGGGGCGCCAGGCCGCAGCTGCCCTACAGATTGGAAATCTTTGCGGCAGCGGAAGAGACATGTGGAGACACCCAGCAGCTGGGTTGTAACACAGTGCACGGTCCGGCGGTGGACCAGGACCCTTATGAGACACTCATATTTGTAGTTCACATATATCTTGTGAGTAGGATTCGAACGTTATGCCGCGATGACAAGACAAGTTTTTTAATAATACATTTTACTCTATTTTCATCACAATTCAAGTCTGTTTGACTGATTGTTTATCTCTATAGCAGATACCTCCTTTTACCAATATAGCTTAGTTGCCAATTGGCCTGGGTTGAGAACAGATTATTTGGTCATTAGTACGACTGCTCTCTACATTAAACAGTATTGGACTATGTTTGTTCTCTTTTTAATTCCAAATATCATGTTTTCCACCTGATCCCATCGGTGTGCATCATTTGGGAGAGGACTAACATCCACCTGGTATCCTCAGTAACCTTTTGACATTTGGTTTTACTCAATTTTCATCTCATGTTATTTGGATCATTTATCATTGACAAATCTATCAATAGCAGTGCCGGATGGGGCTAAATTTTCCATGCTTGATAAATTGACTTTATTTTTGTACATTCCCAAGCTTAATATATTAGTTTAATGCTTTACTCTTAAGTTCTTATTTCTTGCATTGAAAAGTGTTAAATAGTTGTTTTTGCTACACGTAATATAATTTGTAAAACTCTATGTGTGCTATGTGCCAGATTATGAAATAATTACATTTTCTATATTTTAATTGCATGTACAGTATAATAGGCCATAAATTAGAATAGGAGATTTTATGATGACAATACTTACCTTTCAGTGCCTTGATCAGCTATATTGCTTTATTCAACCCATTAATCGTATATCTCAATACACCAACCCCCCCATACTGTAGTCATGAGCCCCATTTCCTCTTACCACCCTCCTTCCACCATACAACACTAAGAAATCCATCACTTATCCATTCCTCCTTTCTCTACTACATCTACTGCTATGTTAAGCATTTCCCCAAATCCTGTCCCCACTCACATACTCATCCTCTCCCGTTCCACCCCCAAACCTTCTAAATCTTCCTCTCCCTATACTAACAACTCATCTGACCTCATCCTATACATCTACCTCTCTTCCCTCCCTTATCCTGTTCTCTGTGGAACCCCTGCTGTGTTTTCTCACCCCTTCTGATACTGCTCTTTCATATGTTTTGTTCTTATAATTATTACCACATTGTGCTTTGCTGAAGAATATGTTGGCACCGTGTAAATAAATATAGTAATACAGAGACTTATCCTTTAGCCATTACACCAGGCAACTGACATGGTGGAGGAGTAGCCTGCTCTCCACAAGATGCACATTTAAAGCAATCCTCTGCTTCATGTCACTCTCATTCTCATCCATCAAAGTTCATGCTATCGTTTTCTTCTATTCCTTTCTCCCTCCATGTTGCTGTCATTTACTGCCCTTGTGGCAAGTTACCCAGTTCCCTGATAACGTTGCTGCTTGGCTCATACATTTCCTTTGACATTACTACTGACATATGTGGTGATTTTAACATGCCTGTTGGCAACCCTCATGATCCTGCTACCACACACTTACTTTCAATTGCCTCCTCCTTTGGTCTTTTTTAGTGGACCAGTTCTTCCACTCATCCTCACTTGACCTTGTATTTGCTCTATCTCTGACTTTTCTAACATATCCGCCCTTTGCTCCAATCAATATCTCTTCTCTTTTAACCTCAATGTACCTCCTACAACCCACACTATTCATATTTCTTCAACAACCTTTTCTCTCTAGATCTCATTCAATTCTCCAACTCTCTAGTCCTTCTTTTCTCTCCCTTATTTACTTTGTCCTTCTGAGATCTAGCAAAATGCACTCACAGTATGACAGTATCCTCTAATCTACTCTAGAGTAAACTGATCCAGCTACAACTCTCAGCTAGTGTCCTCTTAGGCCCCATGCATTGCACATAAGAACAACTTGCTACATCCAACAATGCCCCTTCACTGCAGAACGTCACTGGAAAAAAATCTTCCTTCACTACAAATTAATTATCTCTTTATACAACAATTCACCTGCTGAGTAAAGATATTTCTCAGCTCCTGTATCAACACTATCCTCAACTCCTATATCAACACAGCCCCCAATGTCCTTCCCCCACTATTATTTCACTTCCTTGCTCACCCACACAGTTTCTCCCCCTGCCTTTATTGTCTGAGATTTAGTAAGAAAATGTACGTTAAAATGGATGTAACCATGAAATTGTATCCTGTGGGACCCCATCTGCACAGACACACCCTCCCCATGCTCTCAATCCTATCCTGAAATACTTCTGTCCAGGGACTGAGGTAAAAGTCTCCCACATTCTCTCCTCCTCACCTTCACTGCAGAACATCACCTGCCCATTTGACCCTTTTGCAGCTCCTTTGCCCACTCTCTCCCACTGTAATTCCTCCCTTGCCTCATATCGTCATCCCCCTTTCTCAACACAAGTGTATTCCCCTCATTCTTCATTCATGCTATATATAGCATCTATCATGAATGTGCCTTCTCTTAAGCCTCTGCCTCCAGCAACAGCTCCCTTACCCCTCTACTTCCAAACTACTAGGACAGCTCACATGCTGTATTTTGTGTCTGACATACTGCAGTCTGGATTCCATCCTATTTACTCCATTGAAATTGCCTTATCAAAAGTAGCCAAGCAATTATCTTTTAACAATGTAATCCAAGGGGCAATTCTCATTACTTATTCTACTCTACCTCTCCTCTGCCTGTACTGTAGATCATCACCTCCTCCTCCACACTCTCCAGTTTATTGGTCTCTGTAACATAGCTCTCTCTTTATTCACCTCCTACTGTAGCTCTCTAACCATTCCTTCAGCGTTTTCTTTACTGGCGCCTCCTCCTTTCAGCTCCAACTTTCGGTTTGAGGTTCAACAGTGCTCTGTATTGTGACCTCTCCTCTTCTCCCTCTATACCTTCTTGCTTGATGAACGAATCCACTTTTTGGAGTTTCTTTTATCACATTTAGGTTCACCCAATCTATCTTTCCATCCCACAACATCAGACTCTCCCCCAATAATTCACAATTTTAAACATGACCTGAAAATGTACTTATGTACTACTGAATACTCCTAAAACCTTTCATTTTCTACCTCTCGCCTCTACCATAGTATCTATCTTCTGCTATAAATCTATGAACATCCCAGCTGTTTGCTTCATAGCGAGCAGCTTTCAGAAAAAAACCAACCTGCTTCTCCCCAGGTACCTTATCTTTCCAATCTCTCTTCCTTATAGATTGTGAGCTGATTGGGCCATGGCCCATCTTAGCTACTGCACTAGACTATGTTAATGTTGATATTTTACTTTTATTGTCTTCTGATTCCATTGCACTCTTCTCAGGGTCGCCGATGCGGGGGGGGGGGGGAGGTGGGCTAGATCTGGGACAACTGTCCAGGGGCCGGCGACTGGGGGGGAATGGCCGGCAATAGTAGTTGGGCCAGAGGTCGGTCCAATATACTCGCCCGGCTGTTGAGTATATTGTTTTGCCTGCCTGGCCCCAGCTCTCCCCCCACCCACTGCAGTGGGCCTCTCTCCCCTACTGCTATGTGGTCTCCCATGAAGGACCCATCCACATGTGCTGGAAGTTGGTTCCACTTGGAGGTCGGGCCCAACTTCTGTATTTGACTGCAGGAAGGTCCCCCCTCCCATGTATGGTGTGTGGGTGGTATTATGTGAATAGTGCAGTTAGAATGTGTTTGAGGGGGTTATTGTTTTATTTGAGGGAGGGGAGTGAAGTTATGTGTTTGGGGGTTATTATGTGTATTGGGAGGGAGAATGGAGGGGTTATGTGTATTGGGGGAGTGAGGATATACAGTATTGGGGGGGAGGTTATGAGTTAGGGGGTTATTATGTGTATTGGGGGGGTTATGTGTTTTGGGGGAGTGAGGATGTGTATTGGGGAGGTGAGGGGTTATGTGTATTAGGGGAGTGTTATTGTGTATAGTAGTTTGGGAGAGAGAGGCGCGGGTGAGGGAGAGGGAGGCATGGGAGAGGGAAGCATGGGAGAGGGAGGCATGGAAGAGGGAGAGAGTTGCGGGCATATGGGAGAGAAATACAGGTGGGGGCATGGGAGAAGGAGAGAGGTGGGAGAGCAAGAGAGGTGGGAGAGAGCGAGATGAGGGACATGAGAGAGCGCGATGGGTGACAGAGGGAGGAGAGAAAGATGAGAGGGAAGGCAGAGATGGGAGTCTGAGAGAGGGGGTCTCACAAGGCCTCTGACACTGGAGGAGGATCCCAGTGGAAACTCTAGACCTGGACCTCGGGGAAGCTGTCTGCGGCTCTGACTGCATAATAATGATAATTAAAGTCTGCCAAAAAATTCCTTCATGTCCATATAACATATTTACCTTTCAGGCATGCAGCAATATCATGTACAAAGTGTTTACGTTTCCTGTTTGTTTGGACAGATCCATTACAAAGATATACATGAGGTCCCTTACAATAAACATTCTACAGAAAGATAGAGACATTTTAATAAGCGGGTCAGTGATTGATAAGTCATCACACTTCCAGATATTACTCATCAGATTTAATAATGTTTAGCACAAGAAATGCATTGAATTTAAACTGGACGTCAAATACCAAAGAATACAAAAATTACAATTATATCTCTCAGACAGCACTGAATGTTATTAACACTACTTCTGTGGTGCTGTTTTCTCAATTTGAGGCCCAGAGTCAACCCTCTTTCTGTAATCTAAGAGGCAAAACTCTAACCTTTGGACCTTTTGCAATGTGATCTGAACTTCTAAACAGAATAGCTCAGCTGGTTTTTCCCGGCTATATAAATTAAGATCCAAGGGAATAAGGTTCATTCTCACCCAGGAAAGCAAGAATAGAAGCCAGAACTGGCGAGAGGAGTGGACGGGAGCTCCTAAGAGCTCATCATGGGCAATAGGAAGCTCTTGCTCTTGGTGCTGCTCACCAGCAGTTGCACCTTGGCTCGTAAGTAAAGGAATATTCTTCCTTCTCCGGATTTCTTTATTCTACTTGGGAAGCTATTATACCATGGGTGGTCCTCAAGGGCCCCCAACAGGCTATGTATTAGGTATATCCCTGTGTCAGCACAGGTGGCTCAATCAGTGGCTCAATGACTGAGCCACTGATTGAGCCACCTGTGCTGAAGCAGGGATATCCTTAAAACCTGACCTGTTGGTGGCCCTTGAAGACTGGAGTTGACCACCCTTGTATTATACTGTGGACGTCTCTCTGAGACTAAATGAGCTCTCAGACTAATCAGATATATTTCCATTAAGTCAACTGGTTACAGTATGTTGTTATTTTAATGCATTGTTGATTACCAATTGCCTTTAAAATAATAGAAACATGGTAATTTATTATTTAATTTCTAAACACTGATTATAATAACACTATCATTGTAAATGCAAATATATATGTAAAATGTTGTCACAATGAGATATTTCATTTCGGTACAGTACAGTATGTAACCAGTTTAGAAATTTTATTGGACTTAATTAGTGTGGTGCCTGAGGAAATGGATCCTATAAAAAATGATTATTTGAAAACGTTCACATACACTGCAATATTCAAATGATCTGTCTTGCATAGAAAATATTGGAAGAAATGTGGATTTTTGGGGACTAAACACAAATGATGTACATTGTTTTATGCAATGTTTGCATTTATTAATTGTTATCATATTGAATATGATCTACGGAGCCTAAGTGGTTCAATTCAGCGGCACAAATCCTGCACCACAAGTATCAAATAAACCCAGCTTGTTAAAGTCAATTGGTTTTTTTTTTTGTTTTTTTATATAGTATATCTCATGCAGTTGTTTGCCCTGATACATAACAACATACATGGGTTCTGTACCAAAGTCTCCAGGCTATACAACTCGGCCAATACTGAAGCAGACAATTGCACCATAGGATGTAATAGGATGTTTTGCTTTGATAAATGTGACGCACTACCAGCCCCCAATGGGGCGTATTCACTAAAGTCTCCGACTGCATAAGTAGGGCAAAAACAGGGCAAAAAACAGAGCCATATTTATCAAAGAAAAGGAATCCCATTGAATGGCAATGGGAGTTTTTCCTTTGATAAATCTGGGGTAATTCTCTTGTACACACTTTGCCCCAATTTTGCAGCCGATAGATTTGAATAAATAACCCTCTGTGTTGACTAATATTGCCGTTAATCCAATGTGAATACATTCATAAATACTGTATTTTGTAATCCTGTTTAATAACTGTTTCTTGTGCAGTGATCTAGTGTGTAAATAATGCAGCAGAAAGTAGCTGCTTATATTAAGGCTAATAAAGGGTAATATACTGTGTGTGTGATAAACATGCTATGCAAAATTAAAGCCTTTAGAGAATAATTGACATCATAAATGATCAATGTTATGGAAAATAGATTGAATATTTGATATATTCCCCTTATAAAGGGAATATTCAGATTTCTGCGATTTAAAACAGTCACATATTGATTCCATTTACTAACATTTAATTTCTTAAGAAAACATTGGGCTAAAATAAATTGTTGGTATATATTATTTGACTTTTTTTTTAATGTTTGAAAACATTTCGATTTTTAACATTTTATTAAATTGTTTGTTGTTATATGTCAATTTTAGTAGTGAAACATCATAACTCCAGGCAGCACCTTTGTAATGCTAATATTACATCTACAGTATAGTATGTGCTCAAGGTCTTCTTTTAAAACTAATCTGTATCCCTACACATTATTTCATATAAGTATACTATATTTATGTAATGCATGTTGTTTTTACAGCAGGGGTGGGCAAATCCAATCCTTAAGGACCACCAACAGGTCAGGTTTTCAGGATATCCCTGCTTCAGTACAGGTGCCTTAATTAGTGGATCAGTCTGAGATTAAGCCACTGATTGAGCCACCTGTGCTGAAGCAGGGATATCCTGAAAACCTGACTTGTTGGTGGCCCTTGAGGACTAGAGTTGACCACCCCTGCTGTGGGCAACTCTACTCCTTAAGGGCCACGAACAGGTCAGGTTTTCAGGATATCCCTGCTTCAGTACAGGTGGCTTCATTAGTGGATCAGTCTCAGATTAAGCCTTTGATTGAGCCACCTGTGGACTAGAGTTGGCCAACCCTGTTTTAAAGTTGTCACTGTTCAAACTGACCGTATCCTTTAAAGAAATGTAAGTTTTGTATTATTATTTCTTGCAGAAGAAGATGGGTCGGAAAATCTGAATCCAAGCTGTTCAAGTAAGGGCTTTTTATTCATTACAAATGTTGAACTTCTGAGATTGTTGCAATAAAACAAAACACATTCATCTACTGAATATAATTGAAATTGTAGCTGCATTGTAATTTTTAATTAGGCTTATCTTTTTTTTTTTAAATAGCATCACTTGGTTATTTATGCTTATTGGAAAAAAAAAATCCCACTTAATCAACCCATGTTGTTTCCTAATAAAATTAAGTTCCTTATGTTCATTGAGCACACAGTATATCTATTTGACATACATTTTCCTTTATTTGCATGCTCTTTTTCCTCAAATAACATATATTTAAAGTATATTGAAAAAAACCCTACTTATGTAATTATTAGGGTATAATCCAAACAGCTTTCTACATGGTCCAAATAATACATTATATTAGGCATAGCATATATCTTCTTACCCTTGTGAATGACCATAGTACATCCTACAGCTAGCAAGGGAGATTCAATACACATGTATGGAGATGACACAATCTCGTATGCACACAGCCCTAGCCTCTCCGACCTTGAACACATACTTCAATCTGATTTTTTGAGACTTGAAAATTGGATTTCCCAAAACAAACAGTTTTTAAACACTGAAAACACTGTAACAATGGTATTTGGGACCAAGGCTACATTTTTAAAGCTTCCAATGACTGAGCTCCAGATTAGAACCAATGCTAATAACACCCTAACTCCTGTTACTACTGTAGTTTTAAATACTTGGGCATATGGTTTGATTCCCATTTAACATTTAGGATGCACATTGATTTCCTGACATCCAAAACCTACTGTAGGCCAAACTAGGTGTATTTTCCAGGAATAATCCTCCCTAAGTCTGCTGGTCAGAAAGCGTATTGCACAGCTAATGCCAATTATCGACTATGGGGACATAGTATACGGCTCAGCACCCCACCCTACCTTAGCAAACTTGACACCCTCTATAATTCAATATGCCGTTTTGTTCTCCAATGCAACTACAACACATGTCACTGCAAAATGCTACAATAACTAGATTGGTCATCACTTGAGACTAGGCGCAAAGTTCATCTTTCATGTCTTGCCTTCAAATACTTTCTGGGCAAGCTACCCACCTATCTGAACAAGCTCCTCACCCCTATCACATGCAGCACTTATCATGTGAGATCTGACTCTGAAAGACTGTTCATGGTCCCAAGGTTCATGGGCAAAGTATTCGACCGCTCCTCCTTCTCTTACCGTGCACCCCAAAACTGGAACAATCTACCAGAGAGTCTCACAGCCGCCACCAGTCTAAGTTCATTCAAAACTAAAACCATCTCACATTTTAATCTGGTCTGTAACTGTTACATACTGTGGTGCCAACGGTTATTCTGACACAAACCAGTGGCAATCGCCAAAAAGACCCACGTACACCCAGGTACATGCTGGATACATGCCTTAAATTTGCCTTAAACTAGACCCAGCATTTCTGCATTGATTAATGGCCCATCAGATTAACAGCGGGGGTCCCTGGCAGTCCCATTCAAACGGAATGGGACTGCCAGGGACCCTTGCTGTGTTTATCCTATGGGTCATTAGTCAATGCAAAAATGCCTTAAACTTGCCTTAAACTAGCCAGGTTACACCCAGCACATACCCAGAATGTAACTGGGCTAGTTTAAGGCAAGCTTTAGAATACTCGTAGTCTCGTCTGCACGCCTATAATATATATTATCTCTAAATGTGCATGCAATATAATGTATACCCTGTTCACTTATGTAACTATGTATTTGTAACCATGTATTATTTGCCATCTTAACTCTATGCCCAGGACATACTTGAAAATGAGAGGTAACTCTCAATGTATTACTTCCTGGCAAAACATTTCATAAATAAATAGTGCAGCCTACTTATTTACAAAGGCGTCCAATTGTTAGAGCAATCTATTTGAACTGCTTTGCTACAGAAGGTACTTTCCAAAAGTGCTACTGAAAGCAAAGGAATTGTCAAACTTCTCTTTAGTGATGGATGTCACCTGTCCACTGATTAACATGAATAACATGTAGGGTGCTGACTTCATACCTGCTGTATCTGCGTGGATAATAATTTATTACAGATAATCTCTACAGGGATCATGAAACGTGTACTGTGTGTTTAACCTTTGTAATGAAGGCTAGAGTGCATCTTGCTAACTGGAATAGATACATGTTGTTCCTTTAAAGAGGGGGTTGGAATGGAGACAGAGAACAAAGTACGGAATGTGTTGATATTTTGTCTATGATCATTATTTGTTCCTCTAATGTGATGTTTTACCGCCCTCTGCAGTCATTTAGATTTATTGCAGCTCGCTCATACAAAAAAACACTAGTTCATGAATAAACTATCTACAGTATCATCTCATTCAAAGGGGGTCATTTAATTTTGACCGAAGTTGCCGTTTTCAACTGAAAATAATTCGATCAGCTGCCTCTGACTATATTGAATTATTTCCTAAATAATATTGCTTTGTGTATTAAGCCGTGTCTCCATACTGATCAGCTATGGACAGTTTACTAATTTTACTAAATAAATACTGCATTTTGACAAAATGATGCAGGCGGTGCACAGTAAAACACAATATACAGAAAGGTATTTAGTATGATGACACTGTAAATCAAAATACACATTACATTTAATTATTGTGCAAAATCTTCCCATTATGATCTCCATGTCTAATAATTATAATCTTTATACATGATGATGACTAATTTGTGTCAAAACTAACTTCCCTGCTATGGACAGCATTTCTGACTAGAGCTGCATTCCATACAACAGCAAAGAAAGGCTTTGCCATCAAAACAATGTAATAACAGTAATAGCATGACTAATAAAGCAGGATATCAGTTCATTTGTATAAAAAAGCAAAATAAGTCACGATTAAAGGGGTATTCCCAAATACACAGCCTGCTGAATTCCTTAGGGCCTCTGAATAGGAGAGGGTTTGCCAATCAAGTGTTTACTTTAGCCTTATTTCACCCTGTCCTAATCAGAGAAGCAATAAAAGTTAAAGGGCAGTGGGACAGGTGATCTCTGGCTCTACAAGCATACGCTGAACACACAGTGACATTGCCCAGAAGGATTAGCCAGGGGAAATCAAACTAATCCTGACTCTAACTTTAAAAAATACATGTAAAATACTTATAGTTGTCAGATTTTGGTAACAAAGTTATCAATCACCCAGGTGAGAGCCCTTAAACATGTCTCTGAAAGTAGTTCACATTGGTCCTAGGAAGGATTGCCCATTTAAATCGTATTCTGTACTTATGTATAACTTATATGCATGCTGAGTTGTTCAGGAATAAATATGTGCGTACTGTTCCCCAAAGTGTGCGAGCTCGGTGCAATTTGCTATTTTTCTGGGGGGAGGGGAGAAAACAACAAAGTTTGCTACAAAAATGAGCAACATGTCACAATTTTCAAAAAATAAAAGAAAGCACTCCACTAGTTTTTCGTGAAATGGTGTAATTTCTGCACAATATGCGAATAATAATGGGACACCTTTGCACACGTCTATTTAGTGATGTCGATTAAGATAATCTCTTTATGTACTGTAAAATAAAAATGAAACAGAGACGTGTAAACTTACCAAAAAAAGTTTTGAATAATTCTTCTGTTTTCGATATAAACTTTTACCCTTAAAAGTTGTTCCCGAAATTGGCAAAGTCACAGGGAAATGTGAAATGTTCAACCAACCTTTGCTTTGATCGAGCGTTTAATTTTTCCAGATGAAAAAGGACCTTAAAATAAGGCTTTGGTGGGGCGGAGTGGGAGAGAAATAAATATGCTAATCAGTCTGAAGAGTTAGGGAGTTAGGGAGGAGTTATATCACAGACAGAGAGGTCCATTAAATCTGGGCTATTAATGTGACGCTACCTAAATAAGTGACGTCCGTTAGCTTCCCTGTGTTTATGTGTTTAATACGTACCCGCAAAGCTAAATGTATGCAAAGCCGGCAGTGATCTCATTAGCAGAGTCTTAACACCATGTGAAGTTAGCACCGTGTTGCGTTAGCTTCAAATAACATGTCGTTAAGCCGGTCTTACCCAAAGGTGGCGTCGCTTCCACGCAGACCCGGAATAGGTGTTTATTTAAAGTTAAAAAAAAGAGAAGTCATGAGAGGAAAAGAACCCTGTAAGCAACAAGATGATGGTTAAAGCAGAAGTCAAAGCTGCTGTCCCCCTCCCCTCCCCCCGCCCTTCCCCCGCCCTTTAATATGTGCATCAATACAATCCACACAATGATAAGTAATTAGTTAAAATGCCGATCGATCCGTTCTCCTGTGTTCGATCAGAGAAGATTCGCTCAGGGGTTCACTAAATGGCTGTAGAGGAGTATTGACTCAGTATCTGTGACTTTGTAAAGGTTGCTATAGAAACAAAAAAAGGCTTGTTACATTCTAATACAGTACATAACATTTTTAATTTAGAGTTGTTTTAAAATAAAAAATGCTACAAGTATTTTCTCATAGTACAGTACTGGTTTATTTTTAAAAAAAATCACACATTGCTTGGTCTGCAGCTTTAAATCATACCTACAGATACAACTGCCGGTTTTTAGCCAGTGTATGAGGAAAATCCACAAGCATCTCGCAAACACTCTGCAGCATAGTCCATAGACGCTGTAATGGCCCATCAGGTTAACACAGCGGGGGTCCCTGCCATTGAATAGGACAAGCAGCCCGGAAGGATTCACACAGCACGAGTCCCATTCAAATGTAGGGGCCCCTGTTGTGTTAATCCGATGGGCCATTACATTGTCTATGAACTATGCTGAGGATTTTCCCCAACATGTTACTGGAATTCCTCAGAATCTGGGCTAAAGACGACAGTTTCATCTGTAACTGAATTTCAGGGTCTGAATAGAAGTAACATCACCTTTAGCTATGACCAAATGAACGTTCATCCCTGCGTTTACTATAACCACGTTCTGTGGATAGGCGTTGTTAAAGGGAATGCCGCTTTGGCATATCATTAGCATTAGAGTCTGTTATAGTAACACAAGGGCTCGTCATGAAAACAGCATTTAACGCATTTTTACTGAACTTTAAAGATTCCTGTTAGCACTTAACTGAAGTTTACATCTCGTTAAGTCATTAACAGACCCAGTGGATTTACCCCATACATGCGTATCTCTGCATTGCTGTTTTATTTGTGTCAATGCATCAAAACACATTTCTCCTTCAACTATTTAGATATGACTAATTTGCATGCCAGTGAAAGATCAGAGAAATACTTTGTTTACTATATAATATGAAACCCATTTGTATTAAGTACATTTTCTGTATTTTAAAAATAGTAAAAACAAGACTCAATCAAACAAATATTCGTGCAATAATTTTATATACATATATTTTTTAGAAGATGCGTCTAAATTCAGGAACATGAGGAAATATACATATAACTATGAAGCCGCGACATCTAATGGAGTCACTGGGACAGCAGACTCCCAAAGTGGATCCAAATTCACCTGCAAGGTAAGACCATGAGAAACCTGATAGAAATATAGTAATGCACAAGTAAATTTACCGATAATAAATAACAGGATTGAGATTTTTTTATTTGTAAATAATATTTATAATTGTATATATACAGGTCGAATTAGAGGTTCCTCAGCCATGTAATTTCAACCTACGGATAAAGCAATGCACCCTGCGAGAGGTGTATGGTGTAAACTCTGACGGAAAAGCAATGCTAAAGAAATCGAAGAATTCTGAAGATTTCGCCAATGCTATGTCCCAGTAAGAAAAAAAAATGCGTTCAACCATTCTGTTAGTGCTGTCATTTCTTTTTCTGCTTGATAGTGGATTTCACAATGCAACGTAGTGATTGAAACTTAGTAGCTTAGTTGAGCCATGCACTGTAACAATCATTTTGTCTAAATTTGTCTTAATTCGTGAAATATGAAACTTAGTAACTACAGTACTATTACATGTAGAATTATTGCAACCATGTTGTCATTAACATTGTGCTTCTTGGTTCTTGACACCCAACCACTTATATGAGTGGATTAAAAAAGTTCAGGTACTGTGTCAAAAATATGTTTGAAATGTTTAGAAGGTTGAAGGGAAACATGTCTATAAATGACAGTGCAGCGTTAAAACCTGGGAATATTTTAAAGTCCACAGCAAATGTTTTGCAATACTTCATTATCACATGTATCAAAGCAAAAAGTATTAAAGCAAAAAATTATCTTGTGATCATTTTTGAGCAGTATTACATTAGGAAGAAGCACAAGGAACAGTATTACATTAGGAAGAAGCATAACCAACCCCCACAAAGATTTATGTGTGAAAGCTAATTATTCTTATACAAGAAGCCTGATAAGGATTATAACCAAAAACCAGTTACATGTACTGTAATAGCAAAAAAAATATATATATATATATATATATATATATATATATATATATATATATATATACATATATATATATATATATATATATATATATATATATATATATATATATATATATATATATATATATATCTTATAGTACTGGTTCATTATGAATGCAATAAATAACGTTTTTTCTGATTTTTTGGTTCATGAGGATTGCAGTAGTGTTCAGAATATTGTAGATTATGTTATCTTTAGTTACAATGTAAATTAGGTTAAAAAGACACGTTGATTGAATTCAACCTTTGTTAAATTCTAATTGGGTGAGATACCCATGTTTATTTATGTTATGTTTTATTGATCAAGAAGAAGTTATACTTCTGCACATATTTATTTACATAATTATATATGTTAGTGGCAAATTCAGAAGGAGCTCTTTTGGGTCTCAAATTCTGTTTCCCAACGACATAATAAGTGTTCCTACCACTTCTTCTCCCCAGTAGTCTGCTTTTGAGCATGTATAATTCTCTATTCCCTATTTTTAAAATACAGCTAATTGTCATTTAACAGGTATGTGCTGGCTTTCACCGTACTCAATGAGAACCAGGTCGTTCTATATCCACAAAAGGATGAAGCTCTGACTGTTTTGAATATGAAGAGGGGTATCATTTCTGCTCTCCTCGTTCCAGATGAAACACAGGAAACTTCAAATATGGTAAGAACTGGACACAATGTTTATGTTCTATTACATTTATTAAGGACAATATTATTTTTGCTGTTTAGGTAATGACACCTGCTTCTGTTTCTAACTTTCTCCCGAGTCCTCTCCTTGATGTGCGCATTAATTTACTAGCATAACATTACCTGTGAAAATTCATCCATTGTGCCCATTCTCCATGCACTGCAGAGGTTAATGAGAATTTTCACAGGTAGTTTTAGGACCTGCATACTGGTCATGCTGTGAAGTGGCTGCAGGCTTATAATGCTTTGGCCAAAGGGTTTAACTAAATAACCCTTATTCAAGAGAATACTAATATTGAAGTATTTAACGTTTAACATTTGTTTAACATGAATATTTGTATTCTGGTAGACAAAACATAACATGATATATTATTGTGAAAAACCTAATTTTATCCCGTTCATTGGCAGTAAACCTCTCCCCTTCCCATTAATGGAATACTAGTCAGAAAGAAGGAAAAAATAACATATTTTAGAAATAAATCCAAACACAGATAAAACCTTTTTTTTTTTTTTACACATTTAATGTCTAATTACAACACAGCATTAAGGCATCTCATTGTAGTATTTTACTTTTGGTTTCTTCCCATCTTAGGACACTGTGTACGGAAAATGTTCGGGTGAAATGACTGTCACAGCCCGAAAGGAAACCGTACCAACAGAGATTACGATGAACAGAAACCTGAAAACCTGTGATCAATTTAATCCAATCAGAGATTATGTCAGTCCAATAGCTCTGATCAAAGGATTGGTAAGTGTACTGCATGGTTTCAGATAAAAATGAGAGTAGTTTATCTTTTCTGACCATTGTACTGTACAGTATGTGCTTTAAATATAGCACATCACACATTTCGAGGTGAATTGTGACCACTGGTTTTTTTGTCAAATGCTTTTCACAGAATGCCCCATTATCCACACTGATCAGCAGCAGCCAGTCCTGCCAGTATAAAATGGAACCGAAAAGACGACACATTACGGAAGTCAACTGCTTTGAACACCATCTTTTCCTTCCCTTCTCACACAAGTTAGTGTATAGATACTTTCTCAGTAATATGGAATGTCCGATACATATTTTGATTTTTGTAGCACTTCGAGAAAGGATTTCCTTCTAGTGCAGTTTCATGCTTTTGCGCTATGTAAAAACGTGCGTTTTCGTACTTTTAATAATGTATGGCCGGGGGGGAAATTAAAATAATTTTCCTATGTGCATCAATGGCACAATGAGCCCATTTATTTGTGGGGTTTTATGTGCCACTGATACTTGAGCCACGTGCACTGCATGTTTTACTTTGATGACGAATTTCCCTAATTTAGGTCCTAAGTGGTCTGAAAAAGGAACCCTGGTGAATGTTAGGGACTGGTAATTCCATGTCTGTATGCATTTTTAAGAAGATAAAAAAAAGTCATGTATATATCCATAATATAAATAAATACCCAATTAATATTTTTTTTTTACAATAATAACATTTCTTTCTTTTTTATATAATGCTGACAGTGTAGGCAGTGCTGTGCAAAGACTTTTGCAGGCACAAGGAGTTTTTGCCCCATAGAGATTACAATCTAATTGTGGTGCCTAAGGCCTGGGGAGATGTGATTTTCCCCAGGTCAGAAGGAGAGCTGACACAGGGTTTTCCCACTTCAAAGGCAGGGACATTACAACTGGACCACTCTACTCATCTAGCCCATTAGTTGTCGTATGCATAATGTGGAATCCCTATTGGGAGGCTGTCCCCTTTTCAGGAGCCAGAAGGCAATTGCCGTTACTATACATCTGGTTTCTGCTTCATCTGGGACATTAAAAAAAAATCTGACTTTTTCTACCTTGGACAGCAGCTCCTAGGAATAAAACAGATTTGCCATGTACCGGAAGATGCAACAATCAGAAGGATTGGACAGACAGGAACCACTTGATTAATGTGTTTGTGAGTATTATAAATTACATCACAAATCCAATGGGACTGCTTCCCGGATCTTGTGATGAAATCTATAACATGTAACATACATTATTTCAGATTTTATTTATTATAGCTTGTATACTGTATATATACATTAAGGCTCCCTATTTTTTTTTTAAGGTTTACAGTATTTAATTATCACCATATAATTACTGCATTAGTATATAATAGTACTGCATAAAAAGACAATAATGTGGAGATAATCTTATGATAACTTTTATTTGGTTTATATTGTGTTTTTCTACTAATTGCTGTCGGGATAAACACATGCTGAACACCATCTGTGATGAACTGTAAATAAAGTTAAATCATCAAAACGAGTCCCACCATTTTTACAAATACAAATAAAGGGCTCAAAAAATCTTTCCGCCCCATAATTGAATTGACACGGAATACAAAATAAAACAATGGTTGTAGTTCTGGTATTTTTCGCTTGATGGAAATGCTAATCTCTACTTTTTATTTCTTGGCAGAAATCAGTATGGTATCAATGCAAAGGTAACACAGATACTAAAGCTGGAAGAGGTAGCCAAGATCAATAACAGAGAATTTGATGCAGGTACCAAGGAATATAATACATTGATCACTCTTTTATATGCATGTTTTAATTTTTGTTCTACAGTCCATAGTGGTTATTTTTTTCAGCACTGTGTTTATAATCCTCAATTTAGCACATCTCTTTACTTACTCTTCTTTGAAATGAGTTGATATCATATAACAGCTGTTTAAACTGTCACAGGTCAAGAGGAAATCATACAAAACATGTACAAATGTGTCTTCTGTCTATCTGCCTTACCGTGATAATATCTAATATGCCCAAATTGTGCACACATTCGTAGGATTAGAAGGAGCACTCATTCGCTCAAATTAGCCTGAAGAATAGCTTCTCCTCAGTTGCTCTTGCACGTAAATGTTCATGAGACATTCCAAAAAATCAACCACCGTCCTTCGGTGCTATAATTACAATTGTATGAAACTATCTCTCTGCCTCTTTCTCTCTGTTTCTCATTCTCTCTTTCTGCTAATGTGATACTTTCTTCCAAGAGCAGGAGTAAAGCGGCACCAGTTTGACATACCCCTGCTAATAATACAGTAGCTATGTATTTGTCAGACAAAGATCGAAACATTTATTTTGTGTGATATTTTCTTCTGTACATAGATTCATCTTTGGTAAGAGGACTTGCCCTGGAGGCTGCAAATGATAAATCCCTTTCCAAGAATGGAGATGCTATCTTGGAAAATCTCCAAGAGCTTCAGAAGTTGTCAACGACAGAGCAAAATCAGAAAAGAGCCAGCTTGTTTCACAAAATTGTTACTGGTTTGAGGAGTTTAAATAATGACACTCTGAGTCCTCTAGTACCACAATTGATACAATCTTCAAGGTACTTTGTTTATAGCATAGTATATATAGACGATGGCTATAAATGTATGTCTTCTAATGCCAATGTTCTTGAAATCCTTCAGTTTGACACTTATTTTGCAGCCATAAAACTAGATCCCAAATAGAAAAATAATATAAAGAACTGCTGAGTAACCCTTACTAGTGATGTCCCTACAACTCAATCATTGCAAGTGTATAGTTTTATTAGCTTCTAAATTGATCAACTATTAAGTGCCTTTTTTGAGGGCCTTTAAATCAGAACTTACATCTGAATACTGGGAACCTAAGATTCTGGTCCCTAAAATACTAACCTCTAGGTGCCACTGTACTACCGTATGTTATAAAAGGCAGTGTATTGTTGATGCACTACGCCAATGTAGGATACATGTTAAAATATTTAGCAATGTATGTTTGTTAGACAAATATGTGGCAGATCCTTTGTCAGGTGACAAACACATTAACACATTGTAGGGAATTAATTACATGTTTATAATAGTTGTATGCAAGTTGTTTCCTTTTCAACATTGTTTAATTGAATTATCTTGAAAAATGTTTTTAATGATGGAAAACGTGCACACAACATTTTTGAACACTTCTTTGTGAACATTAGATGTACTTCCTTAAATATGACCACTACGATATACTTTCTACTTTCAGCCCTATCACATTGCAAGCATTGGTACAGTGTGGTACTCCCGAGTGCTTCGGTGGTATACTTCAAGTGCTCAGAATTGGAGATATTTCGCCAGTGTTGACTGATGCAATTACCTACAGTCTAGGACTTTTACCATCCCCATGCACTAAACGAGTGCGGGAACTTCTTAACATGGCCCAGTATAAATGGAGTAGAGCTTCGTTTTATGCCTTAAGCCATGCTGTTAGCAAGTGAGTAATTTTTATTTACAAGTTACACATGACTTAAATACTATTTTTTTAGTTTAAGAAAATGTGTGTGTGTAATAAAATATAATTGCATGTGCATACAGGATACATCATATGACACTTGTTTAGAGATGGGAAACACACATATACCCATTTTAAACCTTGACTACCAGATAATCCTACATTTTATAGCCGTGCTTTTCTGCATCCACCATCTCTATCGGGGGTTAAGAACTAGATCTGGAATATAAAATTAAATATTGTCAAATATTAATGTATAATGAGAGAATGAATGTGCTGTGATTTGAGCTACAGTATGTTCTCTCATTTTAAAGCACTTCTTTAACAATAAACTACTTTTCCCCCGATACAACTTTTTTTTGCTCATTTCAGACTAAGCGTATGTGCTTCTGATTTTCATTGCTCAAGATCATTATTGACAAAAATTAACACTTTTTTGTTACATCATACATGTTGCAAGTATACATGGGTATATGTTATGATGTAATACACATTGGGTTCCTGTTTTAATGTACAGTATGCATTCATAACGTACATAAATAATCTTTGAGGATGTTTGGGAAAGTGTACAGTATGATGTCTGTTTTAGCTGCCTTCTGTATAATTTTGTATTTTAATATTATAGTTTCTATGAAGACAAACAAATTATTACACCTGAACTAAAGGATGTTGCTGATTTCATGGCATCTCTCATTGTAAATGAGTGTACAGAAGATGAAGATAAGACATTCCTCAGCCTCAAGGTATACTTCATTTATCATTTGTAAGTATACTTGTTTACATCTTCTTTTGAAATAGATAGTGTTTCATTATTGTTCTTTGCTCTGTTTACAGGCTATTGGCATTATGGGAAAAGCATTGGAAGATGCTAATCCGCAAATTAAGTCTTCTCTTCTGAAGTGTGTTAGGAGCCAAACTCCATCACTTGCTGTCCAAAAGGCTTCTATCCAAGCATTCCGCAAAATGACCATTACAGATGAGGTACATTTCTAATTGATATACATCTGCTCCAGGAGGTTTACATACAGTACAGTTCAGTATGTGTATTATTGTCTTGTCTAGGCATATTTTAGCTAATATCTATTAAAAACTAATATTTATGATCATTTCATTTACCAATGCACCATTTATCCATCACTTCATAGTGTGCAACATTTTGGGGTTTTATTTCCCTTCTCCCCTACTTATAACCAGCCTTTTACCCCTGCTAGTACCTAGACCACGGGTGGCCAACTCCAGTCCTCAAAGGCCAGCAATAGGCCAGGTATTAGGAATATCACTGCTTCAGCACAGGTGGCTCAATCAGTGGTTCAGTTAGGTATGGAGTGCGAGTTCCTAAAAAATTTATTTTTCACACATTGCCAATTTTTATCCAGGTTCGAGGTATACTTGTGCAAACCTTCCAAGAAAGTAGCTCTCCAGTGGAGAAAAGACTGTCTGCCTATCTCATGCTGATGAAAAACCCTTCACAGTCGGACCTCCGCAAAGTCATTCGAGCACTGGTCAAAGATGAAAATGAGCAAGTGAAAAGCTTTGTGGCCTCACATATTGCTAACATTCTGAATTCGGAGGCACCAGAGACTCAAGAGTACGTACATATGTACTGAAATTATATAGTCAACAAACCATTAGAAACAGGAAACACTGTTTAATATAATGTAATACAAACAATTATTCAAAAGTAAAATTTACGTGTATTTGTTATTTAAATATCAGTATTCTCCTTTTTCCTTTCCTCCTTCCTACCAAAAATTCCTTCCTTTACAACCAACCCCCTTTTTTGCTATATCAACATGTACAATGATTGATTTCCAACTTTTAGTATCCGTGCTCATTTGCATGTCATTTCCCAGAATCCCTGGCGGCAGTGAAAGCATTGTATGCTAAGAGATAATGGTGAATAGCTGGGTTGCAGACCTGTCTGAGACATGTGAATGTGCTCTCAAGTGATAGGTTTATTTGATGCAAGTTCACATTTTACATGAAACAATAATAACAGCATAGGAAGTGTATGTCTTTGGTTAGGGGAGGCACATGGGACAGAGTGATAAGTGCCCTGTAAGAAAAATATTTCCAAGATATATCTCATTGTATTTGCTCCTAATCTCATTTATTTCTAGATATGATCGTGACATGTCACATTTATTTGCTTCTGTCACTAAAGGGATTAATGGAGTAATGAAGTCCTGAAGTCATCCCAGTTATTGAATTATGACAGCATTAAACTTGATGATGTGTTTCATTTAATGTCGCTCTCTTAGCACCTCAGTTGCCTCAGCTGCAACCTATGTATTGTAGTGCATTGTGTTGCTGTTTCACACTATCGGTACTCAATGAATTAAAATATAGAAATAGATATTTTATAATAATGTATAATTTGGTCAGAATTAATGCAAAGAGAGTAGTACAAGTACAAAGAGCTCCGAAAATCCAACTTTACCAAGATGAGGGCACTCAGCTAAGGCTGATTGTTGTAGCCAAAACGAAGGATTTTCGTGGGCTTATTACCTTTTTTTTAAAGTCCGATATGTGTGTTCTACTTTCATATCTATGATGCAAACCTTTGGACTTTGCAGGATTTCTCTCTCAAGTAAATAAGCACCGGCAGATTGTATCTTTTCACCTTTTTAATGAGTGCCTGCATTACACTACTTTTTATTTTACAGAATTAATGCAAACCACGTTTGAGTGAACACGCTGTAGTATATTTACCTTTTCAATAAAGAAATGTTTGTACATATTAGAACAAGGACATTTACTACAGTATTTTAAGGGATATACTGTAAGCTTTTATGATATCTTGGACATTGTCTTTCAAATTGACTATACACTGCAAGTGTTCCAAAAAAACATTTATTCTACGTATAAATGACAGAAAACATTAACATTTGCTGACATATGTTGCATGTTGTTCCTTTTTTTTTTTGTTGCAGACTTAAAGGTAAAGTAGAAGAGTCTCTGAAATCCACTCAGATTCCAAGTGTCATGGACTTTAGAAAGTTCTCCCGAAACTACAAGATTTCCAAGAGTGTGCTTGTTCCAGGCCTGGATGAGACTTTGGCAGCCAAAGCAGAAGGAAATGTCATTTTTGATTCTGGTAGCTACATGCCTAAGGAAGCTATGCTGCAGGCAACGCTGGACGTGTTCGGAGAATCCATTGACATGTTTGAGGTATGTGGTCCAATGAAACACAGTTCTTCAATCTGAATTTGCACAAATTCAAAGCTGATTACAACTGTATATTAGGGACAATGCAAAAGAAAATAAATGAAAATGGCCTGTCAGCCGGGACCTGATACATTACAGATGCCAGTCTAAGGAACAAGCCACTGTGACATCTCCTTTAGCTCACCTCTTTCATTCATGTAATTCCCTTATTCTTTACCTATTCCCTACTTCAAATTCAATTGCCCGTTCCTTTGATCTGTGGACTTTGTATTTATTGGCAGGTTTATATTTTAAGGCTATAATCTACCGTACTTTTATGGGTCCATGCAGTAGTTACTATTTTCACTCCAATTGCATTTCACTATAGAATATGTTGGGGTTTGACCAGTAAAGAAATAACAATAACATTACATGAATACATAATAATCAGAATGGAAGGCCTTATGAAATCAATAATATTGATGGCATTATTTATGCAAAATTGATTAGACTACATATCTAACAATATTTCTAAGCATTGTCTGTTTTTAATCCTGCAGGTAAGCGTAGAAGGAAATGGTCTGGAGCCCACTATGGAGGCTTTGTTTGGGAAAGGAGGATTCTTTCCAGATAGTGCCATGAAGGCTTTGTACTGGGTTGATGGCAAAGTTCCAGACAAAATGACTGAGATTCTGTATAAATGGTTTGGAGTCAGCAAGCAGGACAAACAAAAGCAGGTAAATATGCATATTGCAAACAGCAAAAATATTAGAGCAAATCCCCCCAGTATATATATATGTATGTATGTACTCCCCTTATTAATATTTACATTTCTTTCAGGACTTAACAAAAGCAATACTATACAATGTTGAAAAACTAATAAGGGAAGTGAGATCTAGTGCTGTTCCTGAAGCTAACGCATATCTGGAAATCTTGGGAAAAGAATTAGGCTACTTGAAACTGAGCGACTTTAGAATACTGGGGAATATGTTAATGAAGAGTTTGCATACTGCACAGGAGCTACCTGCACAGGTATTGTATACAATACTATATTCTGAATGAATGTCTCCTGAGCTAGAACATTAATTAAGTTACATTAGTGATAACAATATTATTATCTTGTTCTTTGTTATTAAAAAAATGTTTTTAGCGCTACCTAAATTAGTGATTAAAATATGTAAAATTTATTTTCATAATACCACGTCATTAAACAACACCAGAAGTATCAACATATAATTCTGGTGCTTTATTTTCCTCAGTATTGCACCTATTTTTCTGTATACAGTAGCAATTTTATTGCAGAGTCCCGCTATACTGAACAATAATGATTTCATAATTGGATACCAATAGTTACTACTGTACTGTATGTTCATACAGTAGTTCTAAGAAGTACTTCAACAAAATGTATAAGAAAACATAACACATATTTTGATATAATCTGAACAACCCCCATTTTGCATTTAGAACACAATTAAGGATCATATTAATGCGTATATATATATATATTGTAATTCATGATATATCGATTTTCAATGTAATTATAGATTGTGAAGGCCATTTCCAAAGGTGTTGAGAGTGATCTCTTTCTTCACTATATCTTCATGGACAATGAGTTTGATCTGCCAACGGGAGCAGGGTTTCAGCTCCAAGTCTCCTTGTCTGGAATAATAACTCCTGGAACCAGGGCTGGTATGAAGATTCAAGCAAGAAATGTAAGTCATGGTATTTATTATTGTGTTCGTAAGTGTTAGCAAAGCTGTTGTCAATAAGATACAGTAACAATTAAAGATCAATGATTTTAAATGAAGAAAATAAACTTCACTGGCTCATTTGAATGGTAGACAGAAATTGTCAACAAAAAAAAGTTAAAACACACCTGTAATAGAATTATGAACCCTAGTTCATAAGTTGTTGATGCTTTCTCATAGGGTGAATGAATTGGCATCCAAAATGTGTAACTAGATACTGGTTTGAAGTCATTGTGAAAGTTCTTGCATAAACTGTACAGTATGTACAGTATATTGATTGCAATTTAACCAAAGTCACTGCTTAGAGCAGAAGTTCTCAACTCCAATCCCCAAGGACCCCCAACAGATCAGGTTTTCAGGATATCCCAGTTCCAACACCGGTGGCTCAATCACTGATTGAGCCACCGTTGTTGGAACTGGGATATCCTGAAAACCAGACCTGCTGCGGGGTCTTGACGACTGGAATTGAGAACCTTCTAGATTAGAGTGCAAATATTAAATCAATATATAGGCCATGTTGATTCTGGAAAAATTATTACATGTGTGGTATCAGCCAGGTTAACGCCAAGTAAAGTTATTACAGGTATCTCGTAAGACTTTGGGGGAACTACATGGGATTTTAATAGTGTTTTTTTTTATTATCTTTTGTCTCAGAATAATAAGCTGTAGTTATTGGGTCGGCCTCTTCACTTGAGACAACTGCATAATGTATAAAGCTGACTATTACCACGTGAATAGTTTACCTTCTTTTTCAAATCTGTGATGAGTGTAATAAACTTGTTTCAAATGTTTCATATAACTTTAGTGCAAGTTTATTAAGCAGATTAATAAAAGCTCATACAGAGGGTGGCAGTGTCTGTGTTACGAAAAGTGTGTTTTGACACAATAAATCTTGAGTTTTGAGTTGCGTCAAATATTATAAAAGTTATTTGTCAAGTTTAAAAAAAAAAAATGAAACGCATATTGTGAATCAGGGAGATTTGTTCCAACTCACATGCACCGGGCAACTTCTCCCACTGACACAACCTAAATCCCAAGCTGGTGCACACATAGCAAATATTGGAGCAAGTTCCTTTAGATGTTTGCACAATAGATGCCAGTTTTGCTCCAAGATTGACTTGGATTCCCCCCCCCACACCCTCCATGTTGCATTTGACATATAATGAATGAAGAAGCAACAGATGATAGAAAATGTGGTACATCTCATTACATACATTGCCTGACTCCTATAGCTTTACTTCACCACTTAAAACATTGCTTGTTGATGCAAGGTAAGCCAAGATAAAATAAATGACAATCTCCCTTGTGTCTTCTTAGTAAATTTGCTGTAATGTGGGCTACATTGTAATAATGAATCCGCAGGCAGTGTTTGGTGCATCATGCATTTAGTGCAACACATTACTAGAAATCTAAATATAAGTTTAATTTGTATTTCATCATGTTAAAAACCTGCATGCAACGGATTCATTTGAGCGTTGTGTTAAATAACTTGTACAAGAATATTTGTAGCAGGTTGAAGCATATACATTTTGTGGTGAGATTTTTAGTTAAAACTACTGGATCAACAGAACTGCTGCCAATGAATGAATAAAAGGGACACATTTTGATATGTTACTTTTTAATGTGTACATTTAGTATACATCATAGGAATATACTGTGTTTTTTTCCCCCCTGCAGATGCAAGCAGAACTGTCTATGAAGCCAGCAGTAGCAGTGGAATTTGTAACACATTTAGGAATTCACATACCTGAATTTACTAGACATGCAATTCAAATGAACACCAATATGTACCATGAATCTGGAGTTGAAGCGCGCATGTCACTTAAAGAAGGACAATTCAAGTTCACCATCCCAGCACCAAAGGGGCCAACAAAACTCTTCAGCATCAAGTATGTCAAAATGAAAAACAAGTTTTTTTGTTATCATGAATTGACATTAAATTGATAGATTTAGAAAGTACAGTTTTATTTTCATTTTTCCCCCCGCTTTTAACAGTAAAATTAATACTGTATATAATTTTTTTTTAGCAACAAACTTAACTTGGTCTTTGCATCAAAGACAGAAGTCATGACATCCATCATTGAAAACAGAGAAGCATGGTCGTCTTGCAGGCCTTTGTTTACAGGTCTAAATTACTGCACTACTGTGGGCTATTCTAATGCCAGTTCAATAGATGGAGCTCCATACTTTCCATTGACTGGAGAGACCAGGTAATTTATAAATCACTTCATATTGTTTATAACTGTGATTGAACTTTTAAAGCAGTAACAGCTTATGACAGGGGAATATTATTTATGGTTTTATTACCTTTAATCAATACTTTTATATCCATAAGACTATAGGAATTTCATCCTATGTTATATATGTTATTGAAGTAAGCAGAACACGGTTGCAATATTTTCTCAAATAACAATGATTTTGCTATATAATGATAAACATATGAAATAATATCTATGAAGCAGATAATGAGAATAACGTGTGCAGCCTTAAGATTTCCCTGGGTCTTTCTTCAATATTGGAGGGGCAGAAACTTTAAATATATTATTACTTCAGTAGTTCCTATAAAATATTACTAATACAATGTATTAATCTATTCACTTTTACTAAAGCATAGACATGACTACTCTACAGTATATGTATATGCAGATCAAAAATTATTCAATATGAATACTAGATTATAAACATACATATTTCTCTTTGCTGTGTGCTCTTTGTGCTTATCCATGCCCATAATATTTTGGGTTTCAGTCTACATATGGGATATATTTGCATACAGTAAAATTATTCAGATTTTTGCAGTAGAAATAAGTATCCTGCTTTTATCTTTATAAGATTTGAATTGGAGATTCAACCAACAGGAGAAGTGGAGGAATACTCTGTGACATCTAACTATAGACTAAGTAAAGAAGGAGAAGACCTTGTTGACACGCTGAAGTTTTCTGCTCAAGCAGCAGGTAAGTACTTAGATGATGAATTGTCCTATTTTGGGTTTTCATCATCATATTCATAAATGAAAGTGGGGATTTTTATGTTCCTATCAGAAAAATAGGTTTTAGAAACATCTGCACTCACAGCATTCTATATAGAAGTCTTCGATAGTAGTGCAAGAACCAGAGTTGGAAACCGTCCCTTGTCTGCTTCATGTAATGTACAATACAAGTGATGCTCTGCTGCCCAGAGTGGTTGTGGGTTCTAGTCCTGTTGAGTCTGATACCAGTACACCATTCCAGGCACTAGGTGCCTTAGGATTATCAACCCTATGTAGTTGGTATGGAAATTGTTTTAGGAAGTATGGAATGGGACTCATTTAAATAAACTTTGCACATCAATTTGCATATCTCCCAGCATACCTCACGTGTGAAACTTTATCAGCTCAAGCATCTCTCCCTAATTTATTTGGAGGGTATTTTGAGGTGATATAGATACAACAAGAGACACGTCTAAATTGAAAGTCCCAGTCTTAGTCTCTCTCACACAGCCCTGGGCGAATTGTCAGTGATAGAAAAAAACAGTAGATTTGCCGTTTTTAAACTAATCCACAGCTCAAAGGAACTGACCAATCTGAGGCAGATTCAAATTCGCCCCCCAAAATTCTCCAATCTTTATTAAACATTTACAAGGGCTGAGAGAGATCTTACAGACCATTCAAGTCAATGGACTGTAAGGTGTCTTCTAGTGACAGAAGGTGTCTTAAGGGAAAAGACTGCTTAGTACAGTGGTTCTCAAAACTCTCATCAAAGACCATTGGTCCCACCAGTATTCTGAGACAACCAACAAATCTATTCACATGCAAATTAGGGGAATTCACTTGTGAGCAAGTGCAATGGTTATCTCTAAAACCTGGTGTGGCCGGGGTCCATGATGGTAACCACTGGCTTAGAAAACTTGTGCCATAGCCTACATACTGTATATACTAAATATGGAGCACTCACGATACTGAAGTCCTGCCATGGGTGCTCCTAAATCAAATATCCAAATGTAATTTCTATTCTATTTTTCCTACAATAGTATACATATACAGTTTATGTTTGTGTGTGTGTGTATATATATATATATATATATATATATAAAATACAACAAAACATGTTTTTATGTTGTAGGTACAAAATCATGTGAGGCAACATTAACCATGAAATACAACCGCAACAAGGTTATGTTAACAAGTGATGTGCAAATTCCAAATTATGATGTTGACTTTGGGGTCAGTATGAAAGTTAATGATGAATCCACTGAGTCAAAGAAGTCATATGCTGTTATTCTAGAAATCAACAACCAACAGGTTTCTGAAGCAACTCTCACCGGACAAATAAGGTAACCTGGCTTAATTAAATCCCCATATTTGTTCTCTGTCCTTTTAATGAAGGTGGAAAAGCAAAATAAACAATAAACATTAAGGTTTTCACTGTAGGTAAAACATTTAAAAATTTGAAAAATGAATGAAAAGTGTTTGGCTGATGTTTTTCTTAAAAGTATTAATCAAGATGCATCCTGAATTAGAATTAGGAATATCTGCATACACTTCTGACAATGTGTTGAAAATTCATTCTTCACAGTTATGATGGAAGGAGTGAAGCTTTAGTGGGTGGTGTGCTTTCCATTCCACGGTTACAGTTGGAAGCGACAACACAGGCTTCCCTTCAATATTTACTGCATGCATTCAGACTACAGCTACAATCATCTGCCAAAGTCTGTGATGTGTCTGGATCACAGAGTGTGGTGTTCACATATGGTAGGTGGACTTATCAGTTTTGAAGACCATTTGATCAAAATTAGTAGTGAAAGTTTCCAATAAACTTTTGTAATCAACAACATACTTTGAGTAATATTTGTGTTGCATAAAATACTACAGATATAGCAAATGTTGTTGCACCTACTTGTGTTAAATAGAGTAATGACATCTCCTTCCTCTGTATATTAACTGGATATAAACATCTAGATTTTCATATTCCACCTACACAGTTATATTGATATGCTTGTTTCTAGATTAAAAAGTCAAAGTGAACTTTCTTGAGTATCGTAGCCTTGTTTGCAAGCTCGATTTGTTTCCATTATCTCTCCATATGTTTTGAGAAGTTGATATTACTTTGACTATTGATTACAAACCACAAGATATCATTTTGATCACGTAGTTGAAATCCAAAGCAATTCAAAATCTTAACACGCATATTAGTGAAGCCATGTTTGCCTACAAGGAACACATAACTGGTCTAAATATCAGAGTGTTCATACCGTAAGGTATTATTGAACGAGTGCTTGAAAAGGAATGTGATAGTAAAAGTTAAACTTTTCATTCCACTTACAACTACATGCTTTATACAAAACAATGTACAGTACTGTACATTGTGGTTCAACTTTAATTAAATAAAAGTTAAATTTCAATGTCAACATTTTAATTCTAAACTCCTAATATGTCTACTACCCTTAGCATTTTACTAAACAAAATGTGAAAGATGAACAAATACAAGAAGAAGTGGATTTTCCAAATGTTTCGTTTAACTTCTTTGATAAATATTTTGCTTTTAGATAACAACAAGATTGAACTAGAATGGAATACTGGAACTAACACTAATGTGAAGAACATGATTTCCAAAATCCCCGACGTCAGTTTCTCTGATCTGTCTAATTATCCGGAGGCTATAAAGAAATATGCTAATGATGTGCTGGATCACAAAGTTGCTCAATCTGATATGACGCTCAGACATATTGTTTCACAATCATTACTGGTAAGGTTCTGTTAAGTGTAAGAATTGTTTTTAAATGATTTGCGCTTATGTTTTGGATGAAAATGGGCTACAGACAGTTGCAAACAAATTTATGCTCTGCTGAGTATTTTGTACTCAATAATTTCATATCAACACTTCAATATATTTTCATGTACTAAAATGAACCTGTGTTAAAAATAAATATCATGTCTCTTTTGATTGTAGGCCACCAATAACTGGCTTCAGAAGGCATCAAAGGATATTCCTTATGCAGTTAAACTTCAAAATAAATTAATTGCATTGAAAGAGCTAAACCTTCAGGAAATGGGTCTTCCAACTTTTCCAGAGCAACTATACTTAAATAGGTAAATTACATTTATTCGTAAAAATGTATCATGTTTAAAAATTATAATTCCTTCTATCATCTCCTTATCTCAGTTATTGTATTGTCTCTTCTTATCGAATCCATCAAAAATTACCGATACATTATTGGGCGTATAGTTTTGTCAATTAGGGAAAAAAAACTAAGTTTTGATGTTGCCTTATCTATTTGTTTTGTTATAGCGATGGAAGAATCAAATATCAATTTAACAAGGATAGTATTATCATCAATATCCCATTACCTTTTGGTGGACAATCATCTCAACAATTGAAGTTTCCAAGAATTGTAAGATCACCTTCACTAGACATGCAGTCCATGGGATTGAAAATTGCATCCCAAGAGTTCAGGATTCCTGCCTTTACCATACCCGAGTTTCACCAACTAAGAGTTCCTTTAATTGGTGTTTTGGAGCTCTCATCCAATATAAAAAGCAATTACTATAATTGGTCTGCAATTTATACTGGAGGAAACACTACAAGCGATGTCTACACTTTCAGTGCCAAGTATAACATGAGAGCGGACTCAGTCTTGGATATTTTCTCATATAGTATTGATGGTATGTTACTTTTTCTGAAAATACTTATAATAATGTGAACAATTTTTAGCTACATGACAATCTTACTGTTGATTTGTTAATATTGTTGCCAGAAACCTTTTTGCTTACTGACATCAATATGTTTTAAAATCATAATTAAATGAGTTCTAAATATGAGTATAGTTAAAAATAATTGAAACTGAAGTGCTACACCTTACCTAAAGCTTTTGTTTACTTCCATACACTGTATCCTAGCCCCTAAGAGTTACCGTGTTATAAATCTTTCACAGTAATTGACTCACTACTTTTGCCTAGATGTTGTGTCACTCAAAGTATTTTCACATGTTTTTTATGATAATACTATAGACTACGTCTAGTTCGCGAGTTTGAAATCTGAACGTCAAAAATTTGGTGTTAGATTCAAACTCAGAGTTGAACAGTTAGAAACTTCAAAGTTCAGTTCAAACTCTGAATTAAACTTCAGAACGAATTTACGAATATGAGACAAAGCCCAAAGAAGGCCTATCTTCAGATTATTGTTTTTTCTTGTTTGTCAAACTTTCTGGAAACATTTGTGAAAAGTTAAAAAACAAAAGTGAAATCAAATTTTGAGAAGAAACAAAATCTACACCAAAAACACAAAAAATGTTTAGAAATTAAACCAGAACCCCAGTGAAATAACTCACTATAATTAATGATGAATATTTTTCTAAATGCAAAAATGTCCTGGAAATTATAATATTGGTTATTTTTATTTTAGGTTCTGCAACTACATCTTATGATCCAGAGAAATCATTGTTCTTGTCATACGAAGGATCTATGCAACACAGTCTTCTTGATTTAAATACAAGACTTAGTAAATCTTTTAACTTCAGAAGTAATGAAATATTTAAAGGATCATATGCCTGTGATGCCAGAAGCATCCTGGGAATAGAAACCTCTGCTACTTCATCAGTGAAGTCATCAATGAAAAATAACATACTGATCACAGATGCTGAGGCTAGAGGCCAGTTTAAAATGGCATCCTTGTTTGCAAATAGTGACTACAGGATTACTACCAATTATAACACTGAAAACATACAAGCAAAAGCAGATTCTACCTTTAATTTGGATTCATCTTACCTACAGGCAACTAATACAATTTCTGGCATGTTTCTTCAAGAAGCAATGACAATTACTTCAAAAACTGATCTGCAAAATGGAGCTATCACAAACACAATGACACTAGATTACAGAAACAGACAGTTGTCTATTAAATCTGACACAAATGGAAAATACCGCAACGTGGCCGCCTTAAACAAATTTGATGCAACTATATCGAAACAAATGGCAGCAATACGCTCTGAATATCAGGCTGACTACAAGCGCCAACGATTTTACACCTTACTTTCTGGATCTCTGAATTCCCTTGGCATTGAATTAAATGCTGATGTGAAGCTTAACAGTCAGGCAAATAGGGCTGCCCACAAAGCTACTTTGAAAATCAACCAGGATGGTTTATCCACCAGTGCAACAACAAATGTCAATTTTGCTCCTTTAACTTTGGAGAATGAATTGAATGCTGGTATTGGATCATCAGGAGCAGCCATGAAAATGACAGCAAGTGGACGTTACCGAGAACACAATGCAAAATTGACTGTGGATGGGAAGGCAGCCCTAACTGAGCTTTCCTTTGGTAGTGTGTATCAGGCAACTGTTCTTAGCATGGACACTAAAAATGTCTTAAACTTTAAAATGAACAAAGAAGGGCTGAAGTTCTCTAATAACTTGATGGGATCCTACGAGCAAATGAAACTGGAGAACAGCAATGACCTGAGCATTGCTGCAGCATCAATACTCTTCACTTCAAAATTTGAAAATACAATAAGCTCTGACAAGTCTTACAAACACAATTTTGATTTGCAGTTGCAACCATACACCATGACCGCCACATTAAATAATGAATTCCAATACAGTGCACTTGAATTAACAAACAGAGGACATATGCATCTTGAACCATTGCAGATGAATCTCAATGGCAATGTGCGTGGTGCACTTAGCAAGGATGAAGTGAAACATTCCTATACCTTCCAGTATAAAGACCTGACAGCAAGTCTGAAAACAGACACAGTGGCAAATATACAAGGTACAGCCCACACGCATAGAGTAAACACGGAGATTGCTGGCCTCTCTGCATCTTTCAGCAGCAGCACAAACTGTGAAACAAAATCCATGCGCTTTACTAATATTATTCGTTCAGTTATGGCTCCGTTTACTATTACCATTGACTCGCATACTACTGGAGATGGAAGGCTGCTGATTTTCGGTGAACATACAGGACAGCTTTACAGCAAATTCATCTTAAAAGCAGAGCCTTTTGCCTTTAATTTAGACCATGATTACAGAGGATCCACTGGCCATTCATTTGAAATGGGAAAAACACATAATACATTAATTGATTATAAGATGAATGTGCTATTTACTCCTTCAGAGCAGTTAAGTTCATGGAAACTAAAAAGCCAGCTGAACCAAAACACGTATACGCAAGATTTTAGTGCCTATAATAATGATGAAAAAATTGGAATTGAACTGAGTGGGCAAACTCTAGCAGATCTCTCCATACTGGATAGGCAGATTCAGCTACCATTTGTTATGTTTAATCCAATTGATGCCCTGAGCCTGAGAGACAGTGTGAGTATTCCCCAAGAATTCGGTATTTCTGGGTATGTAAAGTATGACAAGAATAAGGACACGCATGCCATCAGTCTGCCATTTATTGAAAGCATGCCATTTTATTTTGAGAAAATAAAAAGTGTTATACTAACCTCATTGCAAGCTTTGCAAAATTCCTTAAAAGCCATCAATATTGAACAATACATAAGGCAGTATAAAAGAACTTTGGACAAATTTCCCCAAAAAATGAATGACTACATGGACAGTTTGGACTTAGAAGGAAAGGTTAATGAAGCCAAAGAAAGAATACTTTATTTAACCAAGGATTTTAAAATGACAGCAGAAGACCTTCAAATTGCAATTGAAAATGCTAAGAACAAGTTTAGAGAGGCAGTCTCTAAATTACAAGATTGTCTATCTGAGCTGGATAGCTATATCAGAGAAAATTATGACCTTAACGACCTGACTAAAGCCATTGAAATGCTGATTAAACAATTTGTTGAAAACATCAAAGCTTTAGACAAACAGTATAAAATTAGCGAGAAGACAGTTGAAATGATTCAGGACCTTCAAAATTATGTAGATCAGCTTGATGTTAATGAAATAAGGAAAAGCGCAGCAGCCTGGATGCAAAATGTTGAGGACTTGTACCAAATAAAAGCCAATTTACAGCAACAACTACAACAAATTCAGGCTCAAATTCAGAGAATTGACATTGAACAAACCATGACAAATTTAAAAAAACATCTGCAAACCATTGAAATGACTCAGTATGTCGAAAAGTTAAAAAATGCATTGCCAATAGAAAATATCAATCAAATAATTGAACAAATAAAGCATGTTATCATCACACTACTAGAGGAATATGATGCAAGTGGGAAAATCAATGCTGTTGCTGACAAACTCCAGGACCTCATTGCAGATTATGATGTTGACAAAAAAGTTCAGTATCTTATGGACAAGTTCATACAGCTTCTTAATCAACAAAAAGTTAAAGAAACAATAACAGCAATAACAACCATTCTAAATGATATTGATTTCAATTTATATTTCAACATAATACTTACATTCGTTGAGGATGCTGTGAAGCAAGTGAAAGAATATGACTACAAAAGATTGGTCGATGACATCAATAATTCTCTTGACATTGTTATAAAGAAGATGAAATCGTTCAATTATGACAAGTTTGTGGATGATGTGAACAACTGGATCAGAGAAATAACTAAAACACTAAACAATGGAATTAAAGCTCTTGAGTTGCCACAAAAAGCAGAAGCTCTGAATCTATACCTGAATGAAGTAAGAATAATTGTCTCCGATTATGGTAACAGGTTAAAAGACACCAAATTGTCTGCCATAATGCAATGGTGTCAGGATCTCATGAGTTCAACTGTATTAAATGATTTGAAACTTAGAACTTGGGAAATCCTTGAAGATGTTAGAAACCAAATATATTCCATGGATATACAGATGGAATGTCAAAGATATTTGCAGCAGGTGAGCCAAATCTACAGTCGAATAGTGGCATATATCTCACAACAATGGAACATTGCAGCAGAGAAGATAACTAATTTTGCAGCAGAAAACAACATCCGTGAGTGGGCTGAAAAAGTCAAAGTATTTGTAGAATATGGTGTTGTTATTCCAGAAATTAAATTAGGATATATTAATATTCCTGCCTTTGAAATTAGCTTAAATGCGCTAAGAGATGCAACCTTTAAGACACCATATTTTACTGTTCCATTCACGGATTTAAATGTGCCATCTGTTGAGTTCAATTTTAAAAGACTAAGAGAAGTTGAAATTCCAACAAGATTTGTTACTCCAGAGTTTTCTATTTTAAACACTTTCCGGGTGCCTTCATATACAATTGACTTGAATGAGTTCAAACTACAGATTGTAAGAATAATTGATAACATTATCTCTAGTGAATTTCAATGGCCATCATCAGAGATATATTTCAAAAACTTAAGAATAAGTGACATGGGATTTTCTACATTTTCCTTCCCAGAAATCCACATGCCTAATGTGCAAATTCCTGAGCTAACAATTCCAAAGCTAAATCTAGTAGATTTCCAGTTTTCTGATATTCAGATACCAGAGTTCCAGCTCCCACGGATTCCACATACAATAAGTGTCCCAACATTTGGCAAACTTTCTAGTTCTTTCAAAGTGACATCTCCATTTTTTACACTGACAACCTCTGCTGGTGTCCATAATATGACTATTTCTGAAAATAATCCTGAAATTGTTGCCTCCCTGTCAGCAGAAGCGACATCAAAGATAGAGGCTTTGGCATTTACATTAGGGGCAGATGCTCGCATTTCTGCTCCTATGTTGGAACAGTTAATTCTTAAAGAATCAGTGGCAGTGTCTAACAAGTATGTTAAACTTGACCATAGCAGTGAGATAACCTTTACAGGTAGCTACATCCAGAGCAAAGCAGAGACAATAGCCAGTTTACACATTGATAAGAGTTCAGCAGAATTCCATAATGATATTCTTGTCAAGTTACAGAAAAAGATTTTAGCTGACATAAACACCAAATATGTTCATAAACTGAATATTCCACTGTTGGAAATTGCAAGTCAGCTTGAACTTCAGAATGGGATTGATTCATTAGTCGAAGCTGGACGAATTTCAATCACTTCCTCTGGAAAAGGAAGCTGGAAGTGGGACTGCCCTCTCTTTTCAGATGAAGGTACTCATCAAGCAAACCTTAGGTTCAATTTGAATGGCCCTCTTATTGAGCTATCAGGAGCAAATAAAATAACTGATAAATATCTCAAACTAGATCAAAGCATGAAGTATGATTCAGGCTTCTTAGATTATGTAAATATTGAGATAATGTCAAAAGCAGAATCTCCAAATGTTGGAAACAGTATTGTGTCTGTTAAGGGAAAAGGACTGGTTGGTAAAATGAAAGTAGAACTAACAGCAACTCACAATGCAGAACTATCTGGACGGACAACTGGAACAATAAGGCACAGCTTTTCCTTCTTGGCACAGCCATTTGAAATGAAACTATCCACCAATAATAATGGAAATCTTAAAGTTAGTTTTCCTTTAAAACTGACTGGCAAAATTGAGTTCCTAAATAATTATGATTTTATACTCAATTCAAATGTTCAACAAATTTCTTGGCAAGTCAATGGTAGGTTCAACCAGTACAAGTTTTCACACATTATTTCAGCAGTCAACAATGAAGAAAATATTGAGGCTATCGTGGGAATGAATGGGGAGGCAAATCTTGATTTCCTGACTATACCAATATCCATTCCTGAACTTCCACTTCCATATACTTCATTTAAAACCCCTGAGGTTAGAGATTTCTCCCTGTGGGAAAGAACTGGTCTGAAGAATTTGTTATCAACTACCAAACAGAATGTTGATCTGAATGTAAAGCTTCAGTACAAGAAGAATAAAGATATGCATTCCATAGAACTGCCACTAGAAGCACTTTATGAATCCATCAATTATAACATGAAGATACTCAATAAAAAGTTTGAGATAAGACGTGACTATGCATTGAACCATCTAATGGAATCATATAACCAAGCAAAGGCAAAGTTTGACAAATACAAGGTAGAAAATTCAGTCAGCAAGGTTCCACGAACCTTTAGAATACCTGGATACACCATACCACTGGTCAATATTGAAGTCTCCCCTTTCACAGCTGAACTTCCTGCATTTGGCTATGTAATTCCTAAGGAAATAAGCACACCAAGCTTCATGTTACCAGTGCTTGGCTTTTCTATACCAACTTATACATTAGTTTTACCTTCTTTGGAACTACCAGTACTTAATGTTCCAAATACTCTTCGTAGACTTACCCTGCCTAAATTGAATCTACCCACTGGGCAAAACAATATTCTTATTCCAGCTATGGGGAACTTAACTTATGATTTTTCATTTAAATCAAATGTGATTTCATTAACTACAAGTGCTGGACTATACAATCAGTCAGACATTTCTGCTCGTATTAGTGTAACTTCCACCTCCGTCATTGATGCTCTTCAGTTTAACATAGACGGCACAACAGGATTAACAAGAAAGAGAGGATTAAAACTAGCCACTGCATTAGCACTGAAAACAGCATTTATGGAAGGAAAGCATGAGAGTTCTATGTCATTTGGAAAGAGAAATATAGAGGCATCGGTGATAACAAATGGAGAAATGAATATACCCCTTTTACAATTGCAATTTCAACAGGAACTTACTGGTAATACGAAAACTAAACCTACTATTTCATCAAAAATGACCATGAGTTATGATTTTAACGATTCAAAATATGGTAACACTGCTAAAGGAACACTTGATCACACACTGAGCCTAGAAAGTTTAACATCTTACCTTTCCCTGGAGTCAGTAACGAAAGGAGATATAACGGGAACCATTTTGTCTAATCAGGGATTTTCTGGTAAGCTCACTAATGAAGCAAGCACCTATTTAAATTCCAATGGTGCTAGATCTTCAATTAAACTTGTGGGTAACTCTAAAGCAGATGGTTTTGGAACATTGGACATAATTGAAAACCTTGCTATTGAAGCCACGACCAGGCGCATTTATGCAGTTTGGGAGCACAGTGGTGAAAATGATTTAAGATTAACACCAGCTTTTACCACCAGAGGAGATCAAAACTGCAAAGCTACTCTTGAATTGGCTCTTTGGAGTTTGTTAGCAAATCTACAGCTAGAGGTCAATCAACCAAATTCATATTTTGAAGATGCATCATTAAGTCAAAGCATTTCACTAAGTATGGACACAGAAAAACAAGAATTTGGTTTCAATGGGCAAGGCATTCTACAGTCAGTTATTTTAGCTCATAACTTAAAGCTCTCAAATGATAAGACAGATGCAAGATTTGATATTGCTGGGTCATTACAAGGTCATGTGGATTTCCTCCAATCAGTCATTCTGCCAGTTTATGAAAAAAGCATATGGGATGTTTTGAAATGTGATCTCACAACAACTGCTGAGAAAAAGCAATACCTAAATGTATCCACATCACTGATTTACACCAAAAACACAGACGGGTTCTTCTTCCCCATCCCAGTTAATAAGCTTGCAGATGGATTCATAATAACAATTCCTGCCCTAACTCTGCAAGTTCCAAAGTGGATGAAAGAGCTCCCCAGTAAAGTGAGTAATTTGGAATTACCAGACCCTAAGAGCTTTAATATCTTAGAGGACATGCCAACTGTACTTGAAATTCCATCATTTAAAGTTCCATTTACAAACTTGCAAGTTCCATCATACAAAATGGACATAAACAATATCAAAATACACAAAAAGTTAAGTACTTTGCCATTTGACCTTTCCTTACCTTCTCTGCCAACGGTTAAATTCCCCAAAGTTGATATCACAACAAAATATATTACAATGGAAGAGTATAAAATACCATTCTTTGAGGTAACAATACCACAGTATCAAATAACACTTGCCAGATACACACTACCGAAAAGTTTCTACAATTTGGATTTCAATAACATTGTAAATAAATTAGCAGACATTGATCTGCCAACAATAGAAATTCCTGAGCAGAACATAGAGATTCCACCTGTTAAAATGAGCTTGCCTGGAGGTCTTTTCATTCCAGCTTTTGGTGCTTTGACTGGATCTGTCCAAATTGCCTCACCAATATACAATCTCACATGGACAACAAAACTGAAGAACAACTCAGATGCTTTTGTGGCTTCCATTGATGCTACTTGCAGTTCAACTTTACAGTTTCTGGAGTATGATCTTGAAGGTAAGTTTACATTTTTTTAAACAGAAAGTTTTAGGTATAATACACTTGCAAAGCACAATGATTGACTGTTGGTAAAAGGTCTAGTCTAGTAAGCAATACGTCTTTTTCTATCTGTAACAGTACTATGTGATTCTGTTGTAATTGTTAAGTTATGAAGAAATTCAAATAGAAAATGTTGATTTAATGGAAATGGCTAGTGGTAACTTTTACTCTTGGGGAGCCAATCATATGTGATGATGATACTTGTAATTGGTTCCATAGAAATCTATTAGTGAATTCCAATGATGTCATAATTATCAGTTGGCTTCCCAGCAATTGAGTTGTTGAAGGACTTTATTTGTATGTTTCAAGGTGGGCATATATATTTTTTGAAAAATGCATATCCCCCACTCATAGCTCTCCAAATATATATTATTGGTACTGGTAGGTGCCAGTGAATTTCATACCCACGGTTCATATTCTTGAAAAATAAAACGATTAAGCATTGTTATACCAGAAACTGTTTGTTTGGAAGATTAATACATAAACCCTTGCTCATTGTATTTTTAAGGGCATGGGGGAAAAATATTTGAAAAAAGACTAGAGACTAGTGTGTAGGGAGCTATAGTAATGTCAGCTAGCTGAATGTCAGAGAAGCATAAATTAGCCTTTTTAAACTGTTGGTAAAGTAAAAAGGTATCTGCTGTTAATCAATACATACTGTATTTAGCAGATCCATTATCTTAACAGGTTTGTATAACTTCTCCCTATCGACTCCAATTGCTTCATATCGGCCTTTCATCAATCATCATAGAAATAATATACGATATGGCCTAGCACTTGGTACATTGAAAAAAGGCTTGACAGCTTAAATCATTATAATAGTTGATGGTGCAATTTAACAAAAACTAGAGGCTTTAATAAAAGATCTACTGTATATGTCCCAGTCTGTAATGTAACATTATGTTACCTTTTGCAGCTTCAACGACTGGCACACTAAACGGAAACATTTTAAATCTGAATGGAAAGGGAACTCTTGCACATCCAGATTTGAGTATTGATTGGCAACAGGATGTCTCCTTTGAGGGTCTAAGGTAATAACTTTATTTCTCCTTTTTTTTTTAAATCCCAAAATTAACATTTTAACAATACTATATCTTTTATCTATAATTATCTATCAAAGATATCACAGATATTTTCTATGTAGGGAGAAGGAGTGGCTCAATGAGTAAAGACACTGACTGGCACTGAGAGTTTGAAGCAGGGGAACCTGGTTCAATTTCCGGTGTCGGCTCCTTGTGATCTTGGGCAAGTCACTTTATCTCCCCGTGCCTCAGGTGCCAAAAACATTGTGTAGCTCCACGGGCAGGGACCTGTACCTGCAAAATATCTATGTAAAGCGCTACGTGAAACTAGCAGCGCTATAGAAGAACATGCTATTATTATTAATTTTGAAAGAGTGTTTGCTTTCAAAGAAACTTGTTCAACAAATGGTAGAGAGGTCCCTGCTCAGCCTATAGTAATTATTATCTTACTAGAGAGGTGCTATCAGGGCACCGTCATATGTACATATGTGTTGCTTTCAAAGAAAGTAATATCATGTGATTTTTCTATACAGTTGCAATATGAAGGTCACATTATAACTGTGTTCTATGTAATAAACTAAATATACTTACATTGCAAGATAATTCTCTTAATTTTTATTTAAATATTTGAAAATATTTTCATTATTTACAGGTAATTTTTATCTATATAATATATTGTTTTCTTACTTAGGATGCCTAGTCATGCTATAGAAATAGATATAACAAGTCCAACCTTCACAAATGTCCAAATACGTTGTAAGCATGAAGCAAATAGGATTTCTTCATCCGTGACATCCCCATCTACTGGTAGTTTAGGACTTCTGCTTGAGAAGGATCCAACAACACTCAAAGGGAAACTATTCAGCCGTTCTTTGGTAAGTATGTTTTTAAGTGAACTATATTATTGTTAGCAATTTAGTCAAGTTACTGTAAGCATCATTATCTTGAAACATCACCATTGGTGGTGTATAGCAAGTAGATAATTGAAACTGATTGAAATTTCTAAAAGTCCCGTTAGATTTGTTCATTTTGGTGATAGAAATGTGTCTATGTGGCATAGTCAGTGTGGTGACCCCATAAACATATTCTTATGTAGAATACTGTACCAGCAGCTACACAATATGAATAAGTGTGGCACCAACCAACTTGAGTGCCAGTCTTTATCATGCAGTCATAGCTAGTCCTATAGGGAACAAGGGTAATGTTATAGATATTATCTAGAATTTCAATCTATTTTTATTTCTGTAGACATCTCCTGGAAAAGATACATTAATACTGAAAGGTGAAATATCACTAAAAAACCCTGAAAAGATTCAGAACAAGATTAATTGGAAAGAAGATGCTGCTCAGGATGTAGTTAATGGGTTAAAAGAAAGGTTACCAAAGATGTCTGATGCCATCTACAAGTGCATTAATAAGTACCACAAGGAACATTTTGGAATGAATATCAAGGATGCTACTCTAATGATGAAGGAAGATCTACAGAGCAAGGTGGTTTCAACATACACAGCCACTGTTAATCAGATTGATAAAGTGGAACATCAACTCTATTCAGCAGTGAGGGGGAGCAGTGGTAGATATTCGGACCTCATGAAAACAGCCCAAAAATGGTATAAAGAACCAGCAGATCAGCCAATCCTTAATAACTATCATGAACTGAAAATCAAGTTTTATGATAACTCAATTGTTTTCATAAGAGAATATCAAAAAACAGTAAAAGGTCTGATTGATGCAGCTATCAAATTTGTGAAAAGTACAAAGTTCAAAATACCAGGACAATCTGAAATCTACACTGGTGAAGAACTGTATGCTATGATTATGCAAAAAGCCTTGCTAAGTATCGAACAATTTATTCAATCAATACAACAATATTTTGAGGGATTAGTTCAATCCGTTAATGATGTCGAGATTAGCGTACCAGGCACTGGCAAAACTATCCAAGGCAAGCAAATACTTTCTGAATTGCTAATTGTTTTTAAAGATCTTCAGCAGATTACAAAAGCAGTCTTTACCGCTGTTCAGAAAGTGAACATAGTAGAGGAACTCAAGCAGTTTAAGAATTTGGTTCAAGAAACCTCACAAAAAGCAGAAAAAATCATTGAAGCCTTGAAGTCTAGAAATTATGAAGATATGAAGGCTCAAACTCAGCAAATGTACAGTGATGCCATTAACTCAGAATATGCAAGAAATTTTTATACTTTTGCAGGGGAGTTGAATAGCATTACCAGCCAACTGCAAAAATATATCCAGAGTTGGTATGAAGAACTTTCAGAGAAATTAGAACAGTTGCTGATCTATGCAAAGGCCTTGCGTGAAGAGTATTTAGATCCAAATATCATGGGTTGGTCAGTAAAGTATTATGAAATAGAGGGGAACATCGTGCAACTGATAAAGATCATAATTGATTCATTGAGGGATTTCCATGCAAGCTATGTCTCTGGAGTTGCAGTTAAAGTACAGATATTTGTTGAAGAATATTATGAACTTGCTAATAATTTGGTGACCAATGCAGATGACAAGGGAAGACAGAAAATCATGGAACTTTCCAAAGTTATGGAGGAAAAGATCAGGGATTGGTCCAAAACTGCCAAGAAGTTCACGGAAGAGCATAAACAAATTCTTAGTGTAAAACTGCAAGACACTTATGACCAATTTGTTAATTCCTATGAAAGGCTTATTGCTGAGGCAAACCGACTTATTGACCTTGCTATCCAAAAGTATAACTCTTGTATTGAGTTTATCATGCAACTACTGCAAAACATTCAGAACTCTGCCAATGAAGGACTAAAGACATATGTAACAACCCGTAAAGGAGAACTTAAAATTGATGTGCCTCATCCGTTGGACTGGAAATCCTTTGATGATATGCCCCAGTTAAGAAGTGACATAATAAGTAAGAGAATGGAAGTTGCACGATCATTGGTGCAAGACGGCATTGACAAAGGTTCTAGGAAATGGGAAGAACTACAAAGTTTTATTGAGCAACAACTTGAAGATGGAAAATTAAGTGCACAACAAATCATTGAAAACATACGGAACTGGAAAAAAAACTGAATGGACATTAAGGTTGTAGCAGGAAAATATATTTTTATCATGTTTAAAAACAACATTTAGTTAGTTTTAACATCCGAGGTCTTAAAACTCATGTTTTTTTCTTGTAAAATGAAAAAAAGAAAAAAAAGAATTGTCTTTATTTCAGTAAGGTTAAGCTAATAAAAAGTTTCTTTATTATAAATTGTCATCCTTTTTAACTATTACATTTGCCGTTTTTCAGTTATGAAAAATCATTATTAAAATGAGTTTGCATAATTAAAAGTATCTTTGAATCCTTTTCTCTTAAATCTCCAAATGAGTTTATTGAGGATTATAGTTCAACACATACTTACATGAAGTGCTCCATCCAGTACACTAAAATGTGGCAGAGCTTCTATGTAAGTTACGGTAACTCCACTTAAGTAAATTACAGCTTCTGCCCCAGTGTAAATGCCAACACTTTCTAATTGAAGTACATTACAGAAGATTTATTTATTTATAAAAATATTTTACCAGGAAGTAATACATTGAGAGTTACCTCTCGTTTTCAAGTATGTCCTGGGCACAGTGTTAAGACAAATAATACATGTTTACAAATACAGTTACATAAATGAGCAGGGTATACATTATATACAAGACATTGCGTGCACAGTTAAAGATAATATATATTATGGGCGTATGAAACAGTTACAGACCAGATTAAAATGTGTGACAGCCTTAGATTTGAAAGAACTTAAACTGGTGGTGGATGTAAGAGTCTCTGGTAGGTAGTTCCAGTTTTGGGGTGTACGGTAAGAGAAGGAGGAGCGGCCGGATACTTTGTTGAGCCTTGAGACCATGAACAGTCTTTTGGAGTCTGATCTCAGGTGATAGGTGCTGCATGTGGTAGGGGTGAGGAGCTTGTTCAGGTAGCTGGGTAGCTTGCCCAGAAAGAATTTGAAGGCAAGACAGGAAAGGTGAACTTTGCACCTAGACTCGAGTGATGACCAATCTAGTTCTTTGAGCATTTCGCAGTGATGTGTGTTATAGTTGCATTGGAGAACAAAACGACAAATTGAATTGTAGAGGGTGTCAAGTTTGCTACGGTGGGTTTGAGGTGCTGAGCCATATACTATGTCTCCATAGTCAATAATTGGCATTAGCATCTGCTGTGCGATAAGTTTTCTGACCAGGAGACTTAGGGAGGATTTGTTCCTGTAAAGTACCCCTAGTTTGGCATAGGTCTTGGTTGTCAGGGTATCAATGTGCATCCCAAATGTTAAGTGGGAGTCAAACCATATGCCCAGGTATTTAAAACTAGTAACAGGAGTTAGGGTGGTGTTAGCATTGGTTCTGATCTGGAGCTCAGTCGCTGGAAGCTTTAAAAATTTAGTCTTGGTCCCAAATACCATTGTTACAGTCTTGTCAGTGTTTAAAAACAGTTTGTTTTGGGAAATCCAGTTTTCGAGTCTCAAAAAGTCAGACTGAAGTATGCGTTGAAGGTCAGAGAGGCTATGGCTGTGTGCATATAGGATTGTGTCATCTGCATACATGTGTATTGAGGCTTCCTGACAAGCTGTGGGAAGATCATTGATGAACACTGAGAAGAGTAGGGGCCCCAGAACAGAGCCTTGCGGGACTCCACAGGTGATATCCAAGGGGTTAGAGTTAGAGCCAGAGATGGACAAATGTTGGGATCTACCTGATAGGTAGGATCTTAACAAGTTTAAAGCATGCTTCCCTAGTCCAGAGCTCTGGAGTTTGTTAAGCAGGATAGCCTTTGCAAAATCTGCACCAGTGAGTGGATCCCGTTCCATTCCACACTGGATTTCATTGCAAACTTTTAGCAGGGTAGTTACGGTAGAGTGTTTGGGGCGAAAGCCATATTGGAATTGGCTAGGGAAATTTGTCTTGTTATAGTAATCGCTTAATTGGGAGTGGACACATTTTTCCATGACTTTGGATAGGATTGGGAGAAGGGAGATTGGCTTGTAGTTTGATGGGGTGCTACAAAACAATTTGCCACATTTGTCTTACAGAAGTAGGGAACGTGTATGCATTATAAACACACATGAAAAACAAAAACAGAAAAATAATATGTAGTATTTTGAAAGCTGTCTGAAAATGCAGTCTTTATCTATTTAGCGCACCTATATATGACAAGTTTAGACATAGGGGCCTATTCTTGTAGCCTTCATAAAAAAACTTTGCTGGGCCGGTTACCCCAGCAGTTTTGTCAGTGTTGCTATCACAGAAAGACTCTGAAGACCTGTGATAGCAAAATGAGCAAAACTGGCGAGTATCCAACAATGTGATTTTCACCTGTCTCAAAAGGGCTCACCGGCGACCTACAGCGATTTGGCCTGCTCATATCTTGCCAGCAATCGCAAGATTTTAATTCAAATGTTAATACTAGTGTATGTGAGCAGGGGGTCTCCAGAGCAGAACTGCATTGATTTCAGGTCCGGGGGTGATTACCTTGCATCATGTGGCCGTGGGATTTAAATACATATGAGATACCGGCACCCCATAAAGGGGCGGGTATCTCGGGAAGCAAGGGGTCCCTGGAACAGAAATCAACACTGTTCTGCTCTGGAGACCCCCTGCTCACCTACACTTGTATTACAATTGTTATTAAAACAGCTTCATTACCTTAGCGGCTAGCCGCTAAGGCAATGAAGGGGTTCAACTGCAATAGCCTGTTTATTGGGGGCAGAGGCAGTGGATGTAGGGGGTAGTAGCCTGAGGGTGGGTGTTAGGCCTGCAGGGAAGGTTGCGGGCGGTGTTAACCCCTTCACTACCAGCCAGCATAAAGTAAATAAAACTTCTACTTACCCCTGACATCATGAAGGGCATCCTCATCACCATACTCCAGGTCCATGTCCTCCGTTGGCAGCAAGAGTACAAGAAACAATACAATCTAATGGCCCCTAACCCCTTAATCATTTTAGTGGTTAATAATCGCTATAGTAATTAAGGGGTTAACCCACCCTCACTCGCTACCCACCCAGGAGACTTAACAACCCAGCCCGGGACCACTATAACCACCCTCCACCCATTGATTGTCACAGTGGTAGATCATATAACATGGGCGTGATAAGCTACTATAGAAGTTTATGGTCAACCTAATACAAATCATTAAGATCAAAAATACAAAAGCTGGTTTTCATTTGATTGTTAGATTTTCTATTTCTTGTTTTGATTAAACTGTTTGGCATTTGTATGGCTTGTTTTTAATACATTTTAGGGTTGGTTAGCGGTTTAAATTAATTAATTGTTTTGTTGGCTAGTGCTTTTATTAATTAAATTGATTTGTTGGCTAGTGCTTTTATTTCTTGAATTATTTGGTTGGCTAGGTGTTTATTTAATTGTATTCTCATGTTATGGAATAACATAATTTTAATTATTTTGCTGTTTTGGTGATATATAAGTTTTATTGATGTGTAATATTAGGATTTTTAATTATTTTATTGTTGGGATGTTTAGGTGCTTGTGTATTTCTTTTATTCTTGGATATATTTGGCCTTAATGATTTGTATTAGGTTGACCATTGACTGCTATACTGGCTTCTCATGCCCATATATGATGTACCACTCTTCCAATCAGTGGGTAGAGGGTGTGTACAGTGGGCCTGGGGGGGGGGTTAGTCCTCCCGGGTGGATAGCGGGTGAGGGTGGGTTAACCCCTTAATTACTTTAGTGGTTATTAACCGCTAAGGTGATTAAGGGCTTAGGGGCCATTAGATTGTATTATTTCTTGTACTTTTGCTGCCAAAAGGAGGACATGGACCTGGAGTATGGTGATTTTTTAATGTTTATTATGGGTAGCGGGGGTGGGTGAAGATGGAATTTGACCCTTACTGTGTATTTATGCCTACCTGGTGGGTAGCGGGAGGGATTAACCCCTTCATTACCTTAGCATTATTAACCGCCAACGTAATAAAGGGGTTAACTCCACCCGCAACCCCCCCACCAGGCATAAACAACCACGTAATCAGCTTTGGAGAACCCCAGCATCAATCCGAGGCAGGAAAAATGCATGTTTTTTCTAAGTCCTCTCTCGCCGCCTCTCAGCAGCTTCTTCCCAGCCTCACGCCAACTTTTCCTGACATGAGGATTTAGAGAGGAAATCGGAATTTTAGAGCCTCGATTAGCCTCGATAACCTAATCGGGGCTAATAGAATTGCATGAATTTATTAAACTGCCGATAAGTGGGTTTTCGCCGCTTGCCTGACGATGTGTTTTGGATGCGATTGGTGAAATTGGCGATTCATGCCTTTATCACCCCCTTATTGAGGCTTTCTGAATAGCAGTAGGCATTTTGGCCAAAAAGGTCTCGATAAGTGGGTTATCGAGGCTACTAGAATAGGCCCCATAGAGTCTGTATCTATGGCATATACTGTATCCTTTTATACAAAACTGAACAGCTCATCTCTTCAGTTGTCAACTATGTACAATTAAGCTTTAATATCATGTAATAAAGAAGAAAGAGGAGAAAAAAAACACCTACAGGTATACAAAAATAAATTAATCACATTTTATGTAGGGCTACAAATGGAATACTGTGAAAAGTGTAACACATAATACAAACACACTACATGGCTACAGTATGAATACAAAACGAAAGACATGTATTACAAATAAGATAAGACATATTAAAATATGCTACAGAAAGCTACAGTATCTAATAAGATGGCCATCTATAAATGAAAACGGGAATTTGGGGCAATAATAACCTTAGTGAATTAAGAACTACTCCAAAAAGAGACTCAATGTAGTAGCACAGTCATATCAAATAAATGTACCATGTCTCTCTCACTCAACTACCCACTAATGATCTACAAATATAAATAACTCTCCGGTACCCATGAACACAAAAAAAAGAGATGTATATCCAATGTTACACAATAAAAAAGCATACTGTGTATAACTGAAGAGATCTGCAGTATCATAGATAAGGTCTCTGAAGGCTTCAATGACATAATAGTACCTCCTTGTTCAAGAGCAATGTCTCTATCGAGGTTAAAATGTATCCCAGCGCAGTCCTTTTCTGTGGACGTTTATCAAAAAGAATGCTTTTCTTATCATTATGACCCTTGTTTTTGATTTAGAAATGGTGGGACAACAATGGCAGACTGTCTTTGAGGAAGCGGTTGCTCCTTTTGGACAACCTGACAACTTGTCATCTACTCCATCTAAGAATATCAGGCAAATATTTAGTAACATCCAATGTGTTTTAACTGAGAAGTCAAATTTATAGTGGGATATTCCAAACCTTAAAAAAAAATTGGAATTACATGTGATACCTGGAGGTTTACAAGCACAGGTGGTTCCGAGTTTTCCATTTGTAGATTATTCCTTTGTGCATACAGCAAATAGGCACTTAACAGCTGCTCATTTTATTTTATTAAAAATTGTTAAAACATCATAAACAAAAATGATCCTCTTAAATTAGGATTTAGCAAAAATGTAATGAAACCCAAAACATTTGATCAGGATAGGGAGTTTCTACGAAGGGATCAGGAATTAAAAGTACATATGGAATATGTAATCAAGAACTAAGAGCTAGAAATACATTCAAATATTTATGTGATTCAATATGTTATGATTATACAGTAGTGATAATGTATATAAATGGAAAATTGCAACAATAAATAGATCATTCCTGAATTTTCAGATGATACTTGTTCTGGAGATTTACTTCAGAATGAGAGGATTATCTAACTAGTAAAAATATAAAAATAGGCATACTATAGATTTTTTTAGAACCACGTTTAGCACATGCAAAAGAACTAGAAGAAGAAAAGGAACAGGGAAGGTTCACGGACAGACTGGATGTTACAATCCATTACACATTGACAAAAAGGAGAGGGAAATTCGACAAAGGGTATCTTCAAAACTATTAATCATTAATATACCTAAAAAAAGCAATTGGAAGATAGACATATCCATCTATTGGAAAAGATGTATCCTTTTCTCCAGGAGTGAATATCAATAAATTCAATTTTATTAAGGATATCCATCTTTTTAGTAGGAATCTACTCTGAAAAAAATATTTTGATCAAGCTGATTAACGAGCAGAGGAGGCATTGATTATACCATTCTCTGAAAAAGAATATTAGCCATACAGGCCTTAGAAGAACTATATGAAGAGGGTACAGTATACATACATGATGATAATGCTCAGAATACTATAGCGTTCTATGAAAGTGGATTAACTGCTGTTTGTGATACATTTCAGAGGAAATGTAAAAATAAATCATGATTCTTCTCAGCTTTGTTTGTAAGTTTTACAGTTTATATATTTACACAAATAATATGTTTAGATATTGAGAATTTAGAAAATAAATGTATACCAGAGAGGAACGACTCAACTTTAAAGAATTTGAAAACATGACTGACATAGTCATGAAACCTGCATGTAAAGGGGGCAATATTGTTTTTGTATACCGATCTGCCCACCAGGTTGAACAAATTGTGACAGTTAAAAAATAAACCATGCCATCAAAAATCAACCGTAAACCCTACAAGTCCACTACAGTGTAAAGTACTGATCGGTAATATACCGATTCAGAAAACGTTACAGTAATTAAGGGCAGGATTAGTCAAGATAGTGCTAGTTTTTTTTAACAAACACCTTTCCCTAAAGTGCCAGCCTTTTACACAATTCCAAAAATTAATAAATCTTTGATGTCACCCCCTAGTAGGCTAATAGTATTAAGAATTAGATCATTTTTTAAACCAATGTGTCAATATATTGATGCATCATTTTCCTTTGTGGAAATTCTTCCGTTCTCTTTAAGGGATATTACTGATCATTTTTTTCAAGTTAACAAATTTAACAATTGTAACATGCTTTCCCCCGCCCCCCCCCCCCCTCCCCCAATCTCACATAGGGACCAGTGCTGGGGAGATAGGCGTATTACCAGGTGTGTGTTGCTATACCTGTAGGCTGCAGGAGTTCTGAGTCGTCTGCAAGTTGGTAATGAGACAGGAGCAGGACAGGCTTAGACATATCTCTGGGTTCTACTTACTGGTTGGTCTCAGCGCCTCCAGCTGTGATGGAACCCAAGGTGTGTAGGTGTCAGCCCTCAGCACTGCACTACTTACCCCTCCTGCTGAGGAACTGACACCAGGCAGAGGTATATTTGAACCGGATTTATTGTGGTGATTGCTGCAGCAGCTCTTCATGGCAGCATAGTATCTCTGAGATGCCAGGACCTCTAGATGGTGCTGCCCCGGTAGTGTGGGGCTCTGGTCTTGATTGTCTCTAGGCTGTCTGGCCTAGAGTGGGCCTGCTTTCCCCTGATGGGGAAGACTGACAGCCTCCCCCTCTCCTTGGGGACCAGAATCAGACTCTAACTTTTAGCTACTCCCCTTGTAAAACTCTGGAAGGGGCGGGCTCATGGACTGTACCCACCTCCAAGGGGCTGTACACAGGCCATGAGTCACCACCTTCCTTCCTTCACTTTCAAGTGAAGCAGAAAGGGAGGTCACTGGCCCATAGATTAAGCCACTACTGCCTTGAACTTAACAGGACTTACATAGCAGATATAATATGTGGGGAAAGATAGGTACTATGGAACATACCATGTTATACAATAAATTATTAACCTTTATTGTCCTAGAATAGAAAAAAACATACACCAGATTGTGAGTGAACCTATTTTAAATATTTGAAAGTGGGTTGATCAATATCAATGGATACAATTCAGTGGAAACAATATCAATAATATAATAAGTTTCATCAAAAATCCGTGAAAAATAACAGTGTATCAAATAATGTCCTTAAGTGTTCAAATTAACACTGGTGAAGTATGTACGTATGTATATCTTTATTTATATAGCGCAAAAAGTGTACTCAGACCTTCACAAAGAATACAGTACAGGGAATTATAATAATTCAATAAGCGCAGCAAAATCAGACAATAGGAAAGGAAATCCCTGCCTCGAAGAGCTTCGATTCTAAGTGGTATGATAGGAGACTTACAGAGGCAGCAGGTGAGGAAATAAGTGCTGTAGATGGCAGTGCTTGGCCACTACTGTATGGTTGGTAGGAGTGACTGAGTGTGGGACAATAGCCATGAGTGCAGGCTATTGGGATGCTTGATTTGTGGGACCAGTTTTAAGGTTAGTGAGTAAAGATGGATTTCATCAGGGGATGGACTCAGCTGGTGATTGATTACTTTTTATAGTGCCAATGTCCAATTAGAACGACATCACATTAATTAATAATAAAGGTCATCTGTGGTATATAACCATGCCAACTAATTGTAAAAAAACATAAAAAGCAAGGAGAGATGGTAATTACATAGCCAATATATGCATAATTGATTGGCAACATGAACACATATAAACAATATCCGTTGTAAATTAGCCAACAGCAGAAAATTGTGTATCAATATAACATGTCATAAAAAATCATAAAAAATACTAATATAAGATCTTATAATAACATTATTTAAAGAACACAATATGTTCAATGATACATATAGACCAATTTGTCAGAATGTTACATAAAAAAACACATTTAGACTTATAGGGCTTGTTTTGAAACGAGGACAGCAGAGATTAACATATAGTAAACAAGAAACTTGCTTGAAATACTTTGACCCTGGAATGGTTGTTTTGGAATCTTGAATGGATATTAGAGCTAGAAGAGAAGTAGAGTTATGCATTCAACCATATACTTATATTTTTTGAGCCCATCATGTCAACTACTTGACTCTATGTTGTTTCTTTAATTGATTATATTTTTGTTTGTATATTAATGTTATTTGTGTATAGAGTTGTTTCTATTGGAAACTCAGGGGTGAGTGGAGTTGCATGACCTTTGTTATTAATTAATGTGATGTCGCTCTAATTGGACATTGGCACTATATAAAGTAATCAATCACCAGCTAATTCCATCCCCTGATGAAATCCGTCTGACGGAAGAAACGCGTAAGGTCACGTGGTGTGGAATAAACTACGGTGGCTGAGCGAATGTTATTTGCTGACGTCAGTGAGGGTTGCTGCCGATACCTGCTTTAGCTGCCCCTGTGTACCAAGCACTTGCAAAACCAGGAACTACAACGCTGTGATCTTGGGTTTGCCGGAGGATTTCTAATTCGGCTACAGGCCAGCAGCAGTGAGGTCCCAGAAGTTACATCGCATGACGGAGCAGGCAGGCGGCGGTATCCACTTTCGTGTTTGCGCATGAGCTAAGCTCAAACCAAACTCATATTCTTTGGCTACTTTGTGAGTTTGAAATTGTTTAAGTTCATCTTGTATTAAACTTTTTACCCAGTTAATGCACTAGGATCAGGCGCTTTTTTCTCTTTTCTTTTTTCTGAAAGATATACATACATACATACATACATACATACATACATACATATCACATATATGTTTACACTTTATAAATAAACAATAATAATAATTTCTAATTTCTACTGACAACTAAACTACAACCAACTACTAAACAATTTTGTGTTTATTTTTTATATATTTTGTATTTTCGCTCTCACTCACTCAGTGACTCCATCGCTTATATGCAGTCATTAAAACTGCCACACACTATACCGATGTAACCCGTGGAGCCCTGCAGTGGGACATACCGTACACAGCACACCAGTGGGAAAAGGGGATATTGTTTTCAATCAGCCACGTGCAAAAAGGTGGCGGACTATCGCTAACACAAAATACACTCACAGTCAGATATTAACACACTATATCAATACAAATAAAATGATACTAAGAACTATGTTAACCCACACAAACACCTAGAGATGGTCAGCATTTTCTATGAAATTCGAATCCACCGTGGATTGGTCAGTTCATTTCATCTGAGGAATTCCGTGGATCAGTCTGAAAAAGGCAGATTCAGGTTTTTTTCCTATTCCTTTAAATCCGCCTGACGGATTCAGAATCCGAATCTGCAAACTAAATCCGAATATGTCCAACTGAATTATTTTGGGAGGAGGAGTATATAAATATCAATGCAAAAACAGTTTGCTGATTTAAATCTAAGATTAATCCGTCAACAGATTCTTAAAAATTTGTGCGGTTTTAAGTTGAAGCAATCCGACGGCAGATTGCATTCCGTGGTTCGGATTGGGCAAGGAAAACCCGGTAAAATCTGTGGAACGGATTCAGACAAGTCTGCTCATTTCTACTAACACCCAGTCACACAGTGTAACATAGAACTCAATCACATTCTCTTTTCGAATCTCTATCTCTCCTCTTGTCATCCTGGTTCTGCACACCAAAGACTCAGAAGCAAATACAGAAAAAAAAAAAAAAAAACATCTGCAACTGCAGTTTGGAAAGTTTACTGTATCTCTACTCTTCATTAACACTTCTTCCCCCAACTGCACAAGCAGATGGTGCGCGTGGCCTACAATATTTATCTCTGCACTAAGTGAAATTGTAAGAGAAATTAGGCGAAATTGCAATGAATAATGACATTTGCTGCTTGTTTGGCAAAATTGTTCAATCGATGCAAAAAAATAAAAATACTTTTCACATAGTTTGCAAAGTACAGAGTGAAAATGTTGTCCAATATCAGTAAGTATATTAGCTGATAATCACTGAGCTTTAGTGATTATTATGTGATTATGTGAAAAAGTTATTTGCATGATCATTTACATACACAACATTACATTTATTGCTGACATAGGATTGTCGATATAGTCGCAAGGATGGTCATTAAATAAAATTTTCGGCGAACACTTACAATGCCAATGATAATTTATCAACTATTAGAGAATCTAGACCTACTGTATGTACTTAAGTTATCATCATATAATGTGTGATAAGATTTTATGGACAAGTCCATGTTTATAGAATCTATATTGACCTAGTATTTTAAAATGAGAGAATTTTCATTCTTTGACATAAACGTTCTGATTCATTTAACCAGTGTATGCACTATCACATCTGAAGATTCATCATAGTCATGTATATTTGGGAATAACAAAGTGCATGCAGTATGTGTTTTTGACTGCTTGCACTTATGGGGCTATTCATTAAGCTTCAATAGTGCCTTTCGTAAAGAAACTCCCATCGTCTTGAACAGCACTATCACAGCTAAAAGAACAATTACCTTAGTTTTGAAAACCTAACACATATACTCGTTATAAAATGTACAGTACTATCTAGGATGTTACCCAATTGTCACAAGCTACCATGAGTATTGAGTATTAATTGAATGTACTCTTTTTATGGGTTACAGACGCTGTTCATGCAAACATCTATAGATGTAATTGAAATATACTTGTTGACCAATTAATAGATTAAATATAGAATATGAGCAATAACAAATTGGATTTTTTTCTTTAAATGAGCAGGTGACTGCAATCAATAAATAATTGTTTTTAATCATAGGTTAATGTCACTGTTTACAAATCCGTGAGACCACCTCAAAAGAATACAGCGTTGGCAAAACCCTAGAAAACAATATAAAGAAGAAGGATATTGTGTACTTCGTTTTTATGATTGTTCTTGTACATAAAATCTGGCATTTTGGCAGAATGTGCAATTATGATAAATCACAAGATAACTTTTAACTTGTACTTGGAATAGCTTGGAAGCTTGCTTCAAAAAAACAATATTAGGCTTCACTAAAAGGTCATCGTGCTTTGAGACGTCATGAGGATAGATGCCTTTAATGTGGAACTATTTGTTAACCCCAAAAGAACAACTTACATTATGTATTCACTTACTATAGCACATGCTGTTATATTCCAACAAGTAGTTATTGTTTGTTTCTAGTGAAATAAAACGTTTTTAGATTACTTAGCCATATCGAAACAACTGTATATAAATGATAAATGTGAATAATTTTTATCATCTGGTTCTTAAATTGTGAAGTTCATAAGCTTGGTACATGGCAAAAGGGAAAAAAAAGTGCAGGCTCTCATGGAATTTGCAGAGCTGGTACTGTAGATGTCTGATTTAGTTGTAAAACCTTATATAAGCACATACAGATGTAGCAGATGTTATTGCACCCATTATCTTGTGATAAGGCCATAACAGAGGCGTTGTGGTTTGCTACTCGTGTGCTTTGGCATCTCGTGGTTCCATTGAATTGTAATGCAAATCACACGATAATGCAAACCACCCGGTAAAACTGGCGACTGCAGTAACGCAAAATTGCATGATAACGGTTGCAATAACGTCCGCTGCATCTGTATTTAGAAACAAATAGGTAACAAAATTTGATTCCATTCTGAATAAGGCAATTTTGAAGCAAAACCAGAGCATTTTCACCCAGCACATACAGTATGCATCAAAGCATGTTACTCCAATTTTGCTGTTAGTGTGCCACTTAGGGAGTGTCAGCAGGAGGAGTTGGGGAGGATCTAACTTTACATGGGGAACATACACTTTTTGCCTTCTATTTGCCCAAACAAATCCTTTATATGTTAGGTAACCTTAGTCTAAATATCTACATCATTTGTAAATGTGCTTACATTTGCCGTAGTATGGAGCTTTCCTTCAAAACATACTTTTCTCTACATTAATACATAGACCCCCGTGTTTTTAGGGTGGGCATCGGTGTGATTATGTTATTTCTTAGATAGACTTGAGAGGAACCTCCACTTCAGCTTGATAATGACGCAGGAGAGGGTGATGGTGCTAATTAAGTAATGAATAACGTAGCAACTAAAAAGAAAAAGAGAAAAAGAAACCCAATTTGTAGCACTCTCTCACCCAAGTGGATGATTAATGTGTTACTTTAAAATAAGTTTTAATAAGGAACAAACGATAAAATATAGGGCTATAAAAAAACAATTAAATAGCGCATTGTGAATCCAGTAGGAGTATGTAGGAGTAAGTAACCCCCGGATTAAAGACAATGCTTGGTTCAGTGTATAATGATATACACTGTCCTTGGTGATGTCTATTATAAAAAAAATCCACCAGGGAAGGAGGGTGGATGAGGGAGATAATTACTAAAATACCATGAGTAAAATGCCAGCAGCTGACAGGAATAAATGATTGGTGCACCTAGTTGGTAGGTAGACACGTGTATGCAGTACACAGTAGATGCACTTTATCCACAATGTATCAGTAATGATCTGAAGTGTCAGATGACTGCACACACTGTAGGATCAAGGTGAACCAATGGTAGCGAGCGTGTGAGCAAAGATCTTTAATATAGATATATAACATGGTCTGTATCTTTTGGACTCTCTCTCCTCCATATCATGTAACTCCTAGTAGTCTAGGCTGGGACAGGTTAATCTGTGGGCTATTGACCCCCCTCATGCCCCTCTTATGAGTGACTGAAGTGTGGTGGTGACTCCTGGTCTGTGTAAGCCTATCTGGTATAGGTATAGACCATGAGCCTGCCCCTTCTGGTTCCGCTCTGGAGGAGTAAGAGAGCAGTAGAACGTTGAGTCTCTCCCATCGATGGATGAGCATGCTCACCCCCAGCCTACATAAAGAGCTACAAATGTGTAAGAAGGGTGGGTAGCTGTGTTGCTCCTTTCTTCCAAGTAGTAAAATAACAAAGGAGGGAGAGGGAATAAGTGGTAAGAGACCTTTTATTGGACCAACAAATAGTTGATAAGTTACAAGCTTTCGAACGTCTCATGGTTCATCAGGTGGAGCAATAATACAGAAAAAGAGAATATTATATGTAGCCATGTATCCCTGGCTACTAATCTGCCCTGTTTAACACATAAGCCCTGGTACCAGTGCAAGCAGTGTTAGGGTTACATCTACGCCCTGCTGTAGGAATCAGCTTCCTTGAGTGACTGGGGAGGGGGGTGGGCTGAGGCCTAGGTGCTTTCCACACGGGGCTAAGATCTGAAGCCCCACCTCTGGTAACAATGGGGAGTGCCAGTTGGAAATTGACAGTTGTGAGCTCTCCCCTTTAGGGATTGGGAGCTGTTACCCATTACTCCACCATGGAGTATGGGAGCAAAGGATAGACCTTTGGGGCCTCAAGCCCTGGGTATTGATTCCAGAGATCAGAGGAAATGTATTGTTGATTGTGTACGGCTGTACTCAAAAAGACCAGTTGTTGTTTTTATACTCCTGCCTGTGATTGCAGTTTATCAGGGGGAGTGCAAGATGGTTTTCCTGCAGGAACTTCACATATCTCTGCTGGGGCCTGCTGGAAATGGAGACGCTGCACCCAGAAAGAGCTGAGAATATCCTGAATGTCTGTCCTGTCTTCCCCACTAACATCGGCAGACACTCAGCAATCCATCTATTGAAATGTAAAAATAATCTAGACAATCAGAAGACAAGTGGGGGTGTGGAATGGGACAAGACAGTGAATGTGTATAATCTATCTATCTATATATATATATGTAGCCATGTCCCCTCTTACCTCCGGTGCAGAGGAGGGGGCCGGCTGCGGTGTATGGGAGTGGCGGAGCTCCGTGGTGTACCCGGCAAGCGGGGGCCATCATCTTCTAGTTCACACATGCGCAATTGCAGCCGTGCGCATGCGCAGAGAGGCAAGAAGTTGCAGCGGCAATTTTAGGTTTGTGCATGAACAGTGGAGTCTTTGCGCATGTGCAGGAGCCTGAGGGACATGCAGTTAGAATGTTGACACAGGCAGTAACAGGCAGTTACTGGAGTTGCTGACAGTTGCTGGAGTTACTGGCAGTTGGAAGAAGGGGAGAACAGTTAAGGTAGTTTCCAGGGAGCAGTGCTCCCCTGGACTAGGACTAGATTTGTCCCTTTGGTCCCAGCTAGGTCCAAAGTTCCCTTTTGATTGTGGCTGCTATAGGGAAGACACCAGACATGGACACTACCCTTTAGCCTTATAGTGTCAGGTGTAGCACCAGTGAAGAGATGCCACGCGGTGAGCTGCAGCCTGCGGTCTGAGATCAGACCACAGGCAACTATAGACATTAAGGGACACCCTTCAGATGGAGCTCCCTCAAGAGGTGAATGCCTATGTGGACCAGAGAGAGGATTCAGCAAATGTCATGGCATCAGATGGATCCTTTTTGCTCATTCAGCGGTACCTGGGTACAGGAGTGCCCAGGGAGGTAAAGTGCACCAATGGTCCACACAGCTAGCGCTACTCCTTACACTTGGGTGGGACTGACTCTCATTGGGGGTGAACACTAGGGGTATTGTTTCCACCCACCCTGTGTACTTTGGGGGACACCCACCCTGTGTTATTATTATTGTTATTCTGCTGTTAAATATATGTGTTAGTAAAGATAAGTAGTCATACCAGTGTGTGTGTATCTTTAGTCATTGACTACATTGCTTCCTGAGAGGGGTTATCCTGCAGCACTGGGATCCCTTAAAGGTGGAGGCGCTGCATACCGATATAACGCTATCACCCAACACTCCCATTGACGGAGGATTAGGCGTCCTGTACATTAAATAGGTATTCAGCACGCGTAGTTCCCTTAGTCATGGGAAAAGGGGGCTATATACTGTATAAAAAAATTATAGCAGGAAATAATGCATTTATACAGGCATGCAATGATACATTGTGCAACCATGATTACATTATTGTAGGAGGATTGACAAAAATTGTAATATTTCACAAAGTGTGTTATTTATCTTGAAATTGTCATTTACTCTAATAACAAAATGTCATACATTAAAAATACTAATTTGGCATCAGAAGTTTTTTCTATGTAAAAAAAGAGATGGGTTACATTGAAATTAATGGATATCATACAGTATCATATGAAATTAATGGGAATAAGGGGTGGGTTAGATTGCATTTAGATTAGAGACAGACACTAGCACACTAGTGTAACGGGTATTCCACCCCACCCAATCTCATATATAGTGTGGGTGAGTAGAACATGCGGTGTTACCGGTGTGGTGCGTATACCTGCAGACTCACAGGAGATCTGAGCCTCCGCTAGTGAGAGCCTGGGGTGAATCCTCTGGAACGTTTCTTGGTTCAGCGCCTCCACCTATGTAGGATTCTAAGGAAATGTAGAATGACCCTACATAGGAACCCAATCAGAAACCACACACACAGTGATTATAATAACTAAGGCTTTACTATGAACATAGAGAATATCATAATCATTTACATAACCTCATAACCTGTGTCCCTCTCACGAGGAGACACTACCCGTGACGTCTCGCAGGACGTTTCCCCCACACTAGGTGATCCCACCCAGTGTCCAGTGAAACCCCCACACCCAATGTCCCGTACTCCTACGGAGATAGTCAATGGGTGACTGCGCAGTCACTAAAACCTCACGCCTGTTGGTGCACATGTGTTGGTATAATACCTGCCGAGCACTCCGGTGCTCGGGTCAGCAACAAGCTTCTCAAAGGGTCAGACGTGCGATGCATCCGTCTGATCCTATCCAGGTGATATTCTCCAGGAACCCCAACGAGGGTCCCACCGCTTCACGGGAACACAACCGTCTCTCGGTAACACACCGTCTCACGGGAACAGCAGCCGCCGCTATCCCTATCTATCCCTAACTAACCCTAAAGTGACAGGAACCCTAACCTAGGGCCTGTCCCTGATGAACCGCAACCTGAGGTGACTTGGGGGAAACTCCTAGGGCCTGCGGGGTTAATAACCTGCCCCACTCTCCTAGCTACCCAAGTCCCTAATCCTCCCTATAACTAGCTACTCGCTACTCCTAACACTAACACGCCTGCAGCCGACACACAGCTCTCACAATCAGCCTGCAGACAGTAACACACGCTGCACACACACTGCACTCATTACATGCAGCGTCACATGCAACACTCAACACAGCAACCTGGAACCCGCAGCAATAACCCACTGCACGCACTCTATGCCTATTTGCCAGTGCGCACAGCACTACCCGCTGTGGCACTGCCAAACCTGCACCTTACATACACTAAGGGTGACCTCCCTATCTAGGGCCGTCCCTTATCAGTTACCCACTAACCTGGTGGGGAGTTGGGGCCTACCTGGAGGGTGAGGGTACCTATCAGGATGCAGGAGCTGCACTCACTCCCTGCATCCTTCCTTCCCCTTCAGCTCCACTGCTCCAACTGACGTGACTCATGCAAAGCCCGGGAAATGAATCTCTTTCCCTCCAGGGCAGTCCTACAGCCCTATTGGCTCCTATCAGGCACCTGGTGCCTGCCTCGCTATGCCCCATGGGAGTTGTAGTCCCATGGAGCCTAACAGCACATAGGGACCGCGTGCGCGCCTTTCCTATGCCTGCACTAGCTCCTAATGGCCGCCGCAACCTCTCACTAACTTCCCCTACTCTCGCGCGACTCTCCTGCGCTTTCCCTGCCCTCACGCAACTGTTCCCTGGTGCTAGGGTTCTCCCTGCGCATGCACGAACTATCTGGGCCGCCGGGGACCTACTGCGCATGCGCGACCCGGCGCAACATGGCGGCGCCCTATTCGCCCGGCTCCGGGAGCGCCGGGAGCCCTGAGATGCGCGTGCGGCCTTGGCAACCGGCCGCACGCGTCCCCGGCAACCCCCGAGCCGGGACCTGACCGCCCTCTCCCCTGCCACTGCCGAACGGAGCCGCCATTGGACGCGGCGGCTCCCGCGATCGGCAGCCAAGTGAGGGGGGTGCGGTAGCGCTGGGGAGACCTGGCTACACTAGCAACATCTATCGTTATTGCAGAGTACTACAGGTACAAAAGTTGGAACTGTGTAGCGCTATTTTGTAAAAATAAATGTGTATATAATAAACACTCTACCAAATTTAAAAATATAATATATATATAATGTGGGCTGCCTCCCTAAAAAACTAACTACCCAAAGTTAGTAAAAAACATGAAAAAACAAGAACATAGGGGCTCCCTAACCTCTATGCATAGTGATAACAAATATAAATCACAATACAAATTAACATGAAATATAACAATTAGAAGTGCTCCAATACCGTGCAACAACAGTGAGATAAGTTGTGATTGTCCTCAAATGTCCAAAAAAGGGGTAAGAATACTGGAACCAGCCGTCGCTCAGCACATGGAAAGAAAATGAAAAAACAACAGTGTGATATTGCTATGATGTAAAGCACATAAATTAATGCTAAGAAACCTTTAACCATATAAAGGAAAATAAAAACAAAAAAAAAATATAAAAAGGATTAAGCAAGCACTAAAAAATAGATAAAAAGACTATTTATTACATTGGTCTTTGTAATAAATTTGTACCCCTTTTTTGGACATTTGAGGACAATCACAGCTTATCTCACTGTTGTTGCACGGTTGTATCGGAGCACTTCTAATTGTTATATTTCATGTTAATTTGTATTGTGATTTATATTTTTTATCACTATGCATAGAGGTTAGGGCGCCTATATTTTCTTGTTTTTTCAGAGTACTACAGGTGCCGCTAAACTCCATTTTGGGGGGCACGGCTCAGCTGCGACCGCCGAGACGCATACTCAAAACAATGTAAGGTACATTTCTGGGATTTTGTCTTTGCTTTTCGTGGCAGCTAAAAATTTAAGCCTGGACACGTCTGTACATCTCAAAATGTTAACATTTTTGTCATGTTTGTTGTCTACCAATATTTCTGGGTAGATTGCCAATAAAGAAACTGAAATATAATGCTCTGTTGAAGTCCTCGTAGTATGACATACAAATTTGCCAGTAAGATAAGTCTCTTAAAAAAGGTACTTAATATACTGTAGTGCCGACGATTATTCTAAAACAAACCTGGGGCAATCTCTAAAAAGACCCAGGTACATGCTGGGTACATGCTGGGTACAAGTTTAAGGCAAGTTTTAGAATACTCGTAGGCTCGTCTGTACTATTGCAATATCCACAGTTAATAGAATAATAAAGGTTTAGCAACATAGTCACTGCAATCAGAACATTTATTTCCAGTGATTGAAGAGGAAGGTTATTAGTTGGCATGAGGTACTACTAATTTTTTATCTTCACCTCTAGACTACCCCTATTTTATTACTACAGTATTTTATTATTAAACTGAAGATTCCCCTTCTTATTAAAGAAAACAGGATTCATTTTAGAAAGCCTCTCCCCCTTTATATTTTAGCAAATTAAATGTTGCCACTTAGGGGTCTATGCAGTAAGCTGCAGAAAGGCACTCTCTGCAGGGGTTTGAACTTGCCATGTTTTTGGCGAGTTGCTCTCACTTTAGGCCTGAATACCTACGAGAGCAACATTTCCAAACATGGCGAGTAGCCGGTGGTGAGACAGTCTGCCTGCTGAGAAGGGCTTACCTGGCGAGATCTGCCTGCATCAAAATCTCTACGCAAATCTCGCCGGAAAAAAATATTTTTAAATACAAATTTAAAAAAAATATTTTTAAATACAAATTTTATTCATAGTGTAGATGTGCAGGGGGTCTTCGGAGCAGAACCGCGTTGGATTCAGGTCCAGGGACCCCCTGCTTCCCGAGATACAGGCCCCGTTATGGGGTGCCGGTATCTCCTATGCTTTGTAATGTCCCGATCACGTGACCGTGGAATGTAAACAAAGCAGAGGGATACCGGCACCCCATAACGGGGCCTGTATCTTGGGAAGCAGGGGGTCCCCAAACCTAAAACCAACTTGCTTCTGCTCCGGAGACCCCCTGCACATCTACACTAGTCTCAAAACACACATCAATAAACAATAATTCATTATCGTAGCGGAAAGTCGCTATGGTAATGAAGCTAAATTAATGTCATTTTTATTAATAGTGTGCGGGTGTGTGTGTTGTGTATTGCAATGTTTATTGGTGGCAATTGTCCCCAATAAACATGCTATTATGCCTTAACCCCTTAATTGCCTTAGCGAATAGCCGCTAAGGTAATGAAGTGGTTGTAAATGCCTTTTTCCTGCATCGGATGCATGCTGTGGGTCTCCGTTGGTGGTATTAATGGGTATTAGCTCCGGAAACCCCTGACATCAATCCAAGGCAGGAAAAGGGCCTTATTTTTACTAAGTCCCCCCTCACCGCTCCTCCCCAGCTTCTTGCCAACTTTTTGTGGCGGGACAGTTTTGAGAGAAATTCTCTATTCTAAAGTGGCAAGAAGCTGCGAAAAGCTGATCGGGGCTACTAGAATTGAGCGTGTTTGAAAAACTTGCGATCAGCACCGAAAAGTGGCTTTTCGCCTAGAGGCTGCCGGAAAAAAAAATTGCCCCCAAAAAATGTAGCAATGATGGTCCAATATTGATGTGAGTAACACATTAATTTCTATCAATAAATCATGTGAATGGAAATCATTTTTCTTTCATTAAACTAGTTTTGGTTTCCATACTGTACTTTGATAAATAGCTTGGGGTTATTATATATGTGTTGCAGTGATCAGAGGGTGGAAGTTAAGACATTTCAAGGCAAAACTGGTGCAAAATAGATATTTGAAATAGACTGAATTCCATAGAAATGAAGACACTTGTTTCTTCTTTCTTCCCTTAATAACTCTTGTGCTGTTTGCTCACTGATTTTGCCTCAGTGTTGCCACTGGAAGATACCATCCTGAAGAATGAACTAAAAGGATGTGTGGTGATAATTAAGCAGGAAGGCCACAGTATTTATAAACATGCCATTCTAAATTCCTGGATGCAGTCTTGACTGTTTACTGACTAATTATTTGAGCTCCAAATGCCACATAGCCCTATTGTACCAGTTGCACAGTGCCTGTTAAAATAAATGCTAAACAAGTGCTATACAGCTACCATCACTTCTTAAATTAAATTGAAACCCCAATGTCTTGCTAAAATGAAGACATATTTTTGTGCAGAAAATCTTGTAAATTATACAGGTTGACAGATTTAATAAAATGTTTAAATAAGATAAATTAACCCTATAAAACAAACTTACAAAAACCCTGGAAGCTTTATTTAAAAACAAGAAATGAACTAAAACACCAGTGTTTTTTTTCAAAGCAGCTGTTGATGAGGCATTTATATAACAGGAACACACACATTCATTATCTGTTTTATGAGCGACTTGCTTTTGAGCAGGGCACATT